>NW_006205011.1:49633-49892 GCF_000334495.1 Tupaia belangeri chinensis
AGACTTCCCCCATCATGAAATATTTCCCAGACCGGTTCAGTTGAGAATACTATACATGTCATCATCAACAGTTAATAAGCCATATCTGTTTCCCACTAATGTCCTGCCTCACTGTTTGTTCTCTTGCTATCTTTCTCTATCCTCTTCTCTTCACCGCCCCCATTCCTCACTGTCTTATTCTCATTAAGTACTTTCACTGCTTTTATGTCCTCCAATTTTTCGCTCTCTACCATAGAGTGCAGATAGTCGGTATATATTG
>NW_006205011.1:50449-51690 GCF_000334495.1 Tupaia belangeri chinensis
GGTTCACACTTGTTACTGTGTCCTTTGCTGTGCAGAAACTTCTTAGTCTAATATAGTCCCACTTGTCTATTTTAGGGATTATTGCCTGTGCTTTGGGAGTCTTATTTAAGAAGTCTTTACCTATTCCAATGTCTCCCAGAGTTTCCCAGCATTTATTATTCTTCTTCTTCAATTTAACCAGAGAGACAAGGAGAGTGATAGGGAGAAAGCAAGTGACCAGGTCCAGGACTTAAACCATGGTTGGCCATGTGGAAGTCCAGTGCCTTAACCACCATGCCACCTGCTGGCTCATTTCTATTTTTTAAGTTTATTTATTTCCTCCAAGAGCAAGAAAGACTGAGGCAGAGAGAGACCGAGACAGAGACAGAAACAGGGGGAAAGTAAAATAGAGAACACCCCTAAGTGGTCTCAATGCCATGATCCACCCCCAGCCATCAGCCAGCCTGCATCACAGGCAAGCATGTTCCAGCCACACTCAGGGGGCTGTTCAGACTTGATCCTGGAATCTTTCCACGTGACATTGCCTGGCAGAGTATTCCATTTTACACTGTACCACTGTGTGGTCTCTGTCAGTTACACGGTTTTAATTTACCATTTTTTTCTTTGTCCTCTGTGTTATTAGTATTATATTAATGAAAACATTATCAAATTCTTTGTCATGAAGATTATCACCAATGTTTTTTTCTTAAAGCGTTTACAGTTTTAGTTCTTATGTTTTGGAATTTTGATTCATTTTTAGATAGTTACATTTTTTTCTTTATTCATGATATAGCTTGTGCGTGCAGGAGAATGAGAGGGAAGGTGGGAGAGAGAGATCGAGATTGAGGTGCTCGTTCTCCACAGGGGAGACTCTTCCTGTCAGTCTTCCTGTCCTCCTCAGCTCTAGGGCTCACGCAGATCCCTGCCATGTTTCTCACTCTCTGGGGCAGGGATTTGAATCCTGGTTGCCATGTGGAATGGGGCATCTACCGAGCAGCCTATTATCACTGTCCCACAGAGTTAACGTGGAGCCAGCCCCTGTGTTAACTTTTTCTGTGGTGGAAGGCAAGGGTCCAACTTAGTTTACTTAGTTCAGTGGGGATCTTCAGTGTTCTCAGAGCCACTTGCACAATTTATTCTAATTGCCTGAGGATGCATGTGTGCACCATTGACAGCAGAGGTGGGGTGGTGGAAAGACACCCCAAGAGAGTGTTGTCATGTCACAATTCCATCTCCACTTCTCTATCCTGTCAGGATTTGGG
>NW_006205012.1:0-1363 GCF_000334495.1 Tupaia belangeri chinensis
CCCAGTGAGAGTTTAAAGCCTCCAGGTCCAGCACTAGAACTGCGGTTGACTACATGGGACTCCAGTGACATAACCATTATGCCATCTGCTGGTTCCCCTGCTCGGAGTTCTTAATGGAGCCATCTTACATTTGGTAACAATATTACCAACTAAGCAGACTAAGCCCTGAGAATGACTAGACTCCTTAGCTGCCAACTTGGACAATTAGTGCAGCTACACCAGACGATCCGCAGCTCTCAGGATTCGTGAGCACATGTGTCTTCCCACTGGAATTCCCTCAGCCAGATACACGGCGGGGCGCACGGCAGTGATGGAACACACAGAGACGAGTGTCCTCCACCAAAAAGAGAGTGACCCACTGCAAGCTCTGGGCCTCTGTCTCAACACAAATTCAAATTGTATATAATAGTGCTCCCTTCATTCACAGAATAATTCAATCTTCAGTCCCTTTCATATGCAATAAAATAGTCTTTAATACAGAAAAAAAAAACTTCCCATAGTTAAATTTAGTGTACCCCAAATCAACAGAAAGAATTATCAAACTTTTAAGAAAAAAAAAAATAGGATCTCACTGACACCATCCTCCTGCCTAAGGCTCCCAAGTCTCTGGGATTATAGGGGAACATCACTGCATCCAGCCTTCAGGTTGGACCACAGTCACACCGGGGCCTCCCATGTGTTCCTCAGAGCACAGCATCCTGGCAGCACAGCCCACTGTGACTGGCCCACGGTCAGCTTCTACCTGCTGCTTCCTGAGCACAGGCATGACCGGACGTCCTCACACCCACACCCCAGGAGGCTGCATCCAGAGAGGGGGGCAGGGCTGCCAGGGTGTCAGGACTCACCTCAGAGGCTCTTCCCACAGGAGTCTCCAATCTCAGGAGCAGCAGGGAGGGTTCAGGGACAGGGGTGGGCTCTGTGGACATCTCAGCCTTAAAGTTTCAGGGGAGTGATGTCAATTCTGCCCGTGACAGTGCCAAGCAAGGGTGTGAGTTCCCCTGGGGGGACTGTGGGTGCCTTCAAAGAATTGTTGAGGGGCACAGGGGACCCCTCAGGCCTACCCACAGTGGAGTGGATGGTCATGGACACATCTCCGAACTTAAGCATGAACCAAGGAAAAAGAGTCCCAGAGAAGGAAGCCCCTCCCCACCACCCAGAACCCTCTCTCTGGAGTCTGTCTGTACCAGCCTGTCCTTTTCACATCTTCCCTGCAGACCCCCACAGTCCACCCCGTGCTGTCTGTATCCCTGATCTCCACCTCCCAGTAACAGCGCCCGGACGTGATGCCCTCGAGGCCCAGCACGCTGGGAACACCACCTGAGCCCTCACAGGTGTCCTTCCAGGTCACACTTGTCCTTCCATG
>NW_006205012.1:1664-5261 GCF_000334495.1 Tupaia belangeri chinensis
CGCCCCACCAGCCCCAGCACTGTGACTGTCATTGCCAACACCCACCCCACCACCATGGACGGTTACATCTATATCACCACAGAGAACCGAAGGAGAAGCCAGGAACCATGAGGGCAGGAGGGGGAGACCCAGAAAGGACACGAGTCACTCACAGGCCTGGAACTGCTCCTTCCGCCAGTCTACAAAAGAACCACATTTCATATCAGGGACGGGCAGCGACTAAACAGATCAGAACCTGGACTCTGAAACAGTCATCCTGGAAGCTTTCAGTCTCTTTGGGCATTTCTTGGGGAAGGCAGAGGGCTAGGCACAGTATGTTGGGGCTCTCCCATAGCTACAGGGATGTTTTTGCTCCCACCAGGCCATGAAAAGGGGAAGAGAAGCCACCAGTGTCTGCCTTCTCCCTGAATGTGTGTTTCCTGCTTTGAACTTTCCCTTCTCCCATCCTAGAAACCCCTCCATTGCCTTTTTTTTTTTTTTAAGTTTTTGCCATACGACATATGCACTTGCCATGATAGACGGAGAGAGGAAAAGTGAGAACCCCCCACCCCCAGGGAATGGCCATGCTGCAAACTCTATTCCTCCATTCTCTTCTTGGTATTTGGGCATGCCTGCAACACACACCCAGCATGATTTTCAAGCCACCTGATCTGGGACTTGAATCAGAGTCAGCCATGTGGGAATCCAGTGTCTTCACCACCATGCGACCTTCTGGCCCCTCCATAGCCTCTTAACTAGGCAAGACTTATTAAGTGCTACAGAGAGAAGTGTTTTAAGCACTTTCAGCCAGTGTGTTTATTATTTGTGTGTACACACACACACACACACAAATGCTGCAGCTTTTCTATTAAGGCTAAACCATAGAGCTTTAATACCCAGGGATTGAGAGGCTGGGTGCTGACCTCAGTGGAAAAGGCATTGCCCAGATTTCACTGTCAAACTATTCTTCCTCACGTCCCCAGCCACACCGGCATCCTGAAAGCTAGGTTTTGTTGAGAAGTAACTGGAGAGATTCAAATTTCCAAGACTTTCATTTACTTACGAACAGCCAAGCTTGTAGGTTGCTCAAAAGCATGAGTAGAAAGAATATTTCATCTGACTGAGCTGAGCCTGAAGGATAATAAGCCCTGAGTGAAGAGAACTTAGGATACGGAACCAGAGAAATCTTGCCCAGTTAAAATGGAGAAAGGATGGAGAAAGGGAAGTTCAAAGCAGGAAACACACACATTCAGGAAGAAGGCAAACATCGGTGGCTTCTTTTCCCCTTTTCATGGCCTAGGGGAGCAAAAACATCCCCAGAGATATGGGAGAACCCAAAATACTGCACCTAGTCATCTGCCTTCCCCGAGGACTGCTCAGAGATTGAAGCTTCCGGGACAAACCCAGCTATAGGAGGTCCCCAGAGATGTCTGTCTCGGGCCCCAGAATGTGTGACTATGTTAAATGCATGGCAAGGAGGACTTTACAGATGTAATTAATATTAAGAACTTTGGGATCAGAGGGTGGAATGGTGGTTAAGGTGCTGGACACTCCCACATGGCTGACCACAGTTCGAGTACTGGACCTGGTGACTTGTTTTCTCACTTCCCTCTTCCTCTTTCTTTCTTTCTTTCTTTCTTTCTTTCTTTCTTTCTTTCTTTCTTTCTTTCTTTCTTTCTTTTATATTAAGGACTTTAAGATGAGAGATTGAGGACCAGCAGATGGCATAATGGTTACATCACTGGACTCCCATATGGCCAGCCATGGTTTGAGTCCAGGACCCGGTGACTTGAAACTCACTAGGGGGCATACATGTGCGTACCCAAGATCCCAAGAAGAGAATGGAGGAGAAGGGGTTGCAGCATGGCCATCCCCCCTGGGGGGTGATTTCTTGCTTTCTGTCTCTCTGTCTCTCTCTGTCTCTCCAGCAAGTACATGCACCCTATAACAAAAGAATCTACTAAAAAAAAAAGACTGAGAGATTGTCCTGGGCTACCCAGATGGACCCAGTTGGTCACACAAGCCTTTGAAAGGAGAGACCTTTCTTAGTGAGGTCAGAGAGTAGCCGTGACCATAGAAGCAGGGGCAGAGATGAGCTGTGCTGCTGGTTTTGAAGACGGAAGGGGAGGACCGAGGAGAGCAAGGACCTGAGCCATCCTAGTGTGTGGAGACACTGAGAGACAAGATGCAGGGCCACGGCCGGGTAGGGAAGGCCAGAGGAGACTCAGTCACTTACCCCCGTACAGCTGGGCCTTCCTCCAGGCTGAAAGGGAACACAGCTGGTGAGACCTCGGCTAGGACAAGTCCTGCAGAGTGAAGTTACCGGCCCTCGCTCCCCGTTGTTTAAAGGTGAGACTCTCTGGGGACCAGCAGTTAGTGTAATGGCTATGTCTCTGGACTCCCATGTAGTCAACCACGGTTCGAATCCCAGACCCGGGGCTTAAACTCACTCCGGGCGCATGCGCATGCGTGCCCAAGATCCCAAGAGGAGAATGGAGGAGAAGGGATTGCGGCGTGGCCATCCCCTCCAGGGGGTGATTTCTCCCTTTCTGTCTGTCTCTCTCTGTCTCTCTGGTGAGCACATACGCCCTATAGCTACAACCTCTCAAAAAAAAAAAAAAGTGAGACTATCTATCTGAGGAGAGGATGGAGAAGAGGGGCCCCTGCAGTGTGCAGGGAGAGAGGGGGTGGTGGGAACCTCCCTGGACACAGCTCAGGATGCCCACACCACAGACAGCTCCACCCTGTCCTGATGCCGCTGTGTGACTCTAGGCAAGTCACGTGGCTGCTCTGGGCCTCAAACACCTGAACAATTCTATTCTATCTACATTTGATTTTGCTGCTAAGAATCAAACAATAAACTATGTGTGAAAATAGCTTAGGGAATAAAATATAAATTATATTCCCCATACTCTTATGTGCTCTTAATAAATATTGGAAAGCATTATTACAACCAGTCTTTTTCTGGCAAAGATCTATTTGGAAAATAACTCAAAAGGGGCAATGATTTAAGGACAATAATGTATGACAAGCTCTGGGGTAAAGCGGCCGCTCTCTCCCAGCTGTCCTAGAGCTCAGCGTCACTATTCCAGGGAGCATCAGCTCAGCCCCTCACACTCCACCCCAGCCAGCACCCTGTCCTCACCCTGTCAGTTCCTTTCAATTTTTTTTAATTTAACTTTATTTATTTATTTATTCATTCATTTTAATTTGACCAGACAGGGACAGAGCGAGAGAGAGAGATAAAGCAAGCTGAAAGGTCTGGGACTTGAACTGTGGTCAGTCATGTGGGGAAATCCAGCACCTTTACCACCATGCCAACTGCTGGCCCCTCTCTCCATCAGTTTTTATTTAGCACCTTCAGGAAATGGAAGAGAAATGACTCTCCCCGGTGGTGTTTTCAGGAAAGGCAGTAGGAGGTCACACTCCTAAACTTAATGGTCCCAATTACTGATATAGCTCATTTCATGAAAACCTGGCTTTCAGCTTCTGAGAGTACACTGGAAGTGGGATGCACCAAAGGCTAGAAAGCTACCAATATGTGGATAGGTCAGGTGGGGTGAGGAGACCCGGGTGTACAGTAGGTCAGGGGTCACCATCACCCCCAAGTCCCCAAGC
>NW_006205012.1:5317-5533 GCF_000334495.1 Tupaia belangeri chinensis
TACTGAGGGCGGCTTGGAGTTCACCTGAAAGAGAGGGAAGAGAAAATATGAGCTTCCGGTCCAGCAGGTGTGGAGGTTAAGGCAAGTGGTTCCCACATGGCCGACTGAATAGTTTGAGTACTAGACCAGGCAGCTTGAGAAACAGTAGGCGTGTGTGTGTGTGTGTGTGTGTGTGTGTGTGTGTGTGTGTGTGCGTGCGCACAATACTCAAAAGAG
>NW_006205012.1:5706-8637 GCF_000334495.1 Tupaia belangeri chinensis
AGAAGAAGAAGAAGAAGAAGAAGAAGAAGAAGAAGAAGAAGAAGAAGAAGAAGAAGAAGAAGAAGAAGAAGAAGAAGAAGAAGAAGAAGAAGAAGAAGAAGAAGAAGAAGAAGAAAGAAAAAGAAACCAAGAAAGAAGCATGCACTTCCATCCCTAATGAAAGCGTAGACTGAGCCTGGAGAACTCCCTACACAGAGCTTTGCTGTCCTATAAGAAGTCCTTCCAGCTCCACTCCCACTGGAGCCTCCACAGCCCCAGCTGTCCTCGGGGATCTCCTCAACCCCCTGCTCTGGGCCTGGGGAGTTCTGTACCCAGGACCCTGGTCCTGTCGCCTTGGCCCTCTACCAGCTGCTGCACTTGTCCGCCCGGCCTCCCCCCTGCCTTACCGCTCCACTTCAGCGCCTCCTCCTTTGCCTGCTGGGCCTCCTCCTTTTCCAACCGCAGCTTCTTCCGTTCCTGCTTCCTCTTCAACTTCCTGGAACATTCTCTCTTCAGGAAACAGCCAGCCCCACAGAGCAGGAGCCCCAGCACAGTCAGGCTCACGACAAAAGGTCGCTGAAACAGAGCCACGCTGACCTGGGATGAAGATGGCCGTGGTCCTCTCCTGGCCCAGGACCGGGTTGAGGACGGAGCAGGTCACGTTCCCCGCAGAGCTGTCTCTCACCACCAGGGCGGTCTCCACGTGGAACAGCTCCTCGGCGTCCTGGGTGTGGGTCTCAGAGAAGGCCAGGAGCTTCTCTCCCCTGATGTCTCTCCACTGCACCTGGGGCTTCGGGAACCACCCTGAGGCTGTGCACACCACGCGGACCCCGTCCTCCTCGGGCCCTTGGATGTGCACCTGAGGGGCAGAGCCCATCTCTGCGGTAGAAAAGCTACTTACAGCCTGTGGTAGGCCCAAGGATCCCAGTGGAGCCTCCACGTGGACAGCCCAGGGGGAGCCTGTCAGCGCGCCCTCTAGGGGTGGTGTGGGTAAGGAGGCCCCGGGGAGGGCAGGGCACAGGGACACAGGGACCTCAGGGGGAGCACAGGGACCCTCCGGGCACAGAGGGCGGGGCTTTTCTCCCCAACCAGGCGGGTGGAAAGACGAGGTCCAGAGACAAAGGAGGAGGAATTTGGTCCTGAGTCCCATCTTTATATCTCTGCTTCTCTTGCCCACACCCTCCCAGCGTCTGTTCCAGACCCATCTCTATAAATTGTCTCCAAAATTCTATCCATGACATCCTTGTCTTTAGAACCCCTGTCCCTTATATCTACGACCCTCTTGGTTATCTCTCTGTGATTCTTCACATACACTTTAAACTCAAATTTTCACAGTTGAGTCCATAATTTCCCCAGTCTCTGATAATTTATTAAAATGCTCGCTCCTGTGCCGGCAGGTAGCTGGTGGCTAAGGGCACTGGACTCCCACATGCCGACTGCGGTTCAAGTCCGGGACTGTCAGCTTGCTTTCTCACTTTCTCTCTCTCTCCTCTTTCTCTCTCCCTCTCTCTCTCTCTTATACGGTCACTCTCTGGCCAAATTAATAAGTAAGTAAAGTTTAGTAAAATAATTTTTCTTAAAATGCCCCCTTCTAAACCCTTCTTTATATCTACCCCACCCTCTGCCACATAACATTCTTCCTCTTGAAAATTAGTGAAGATTCCCTCTCCTGTTCTTTGAGCAGTTCTTTAGAAACTTGCAATTATAACTGCTTTCTTCTCTCTTTGAAAAAAATATATAAAGTCATTTTGAAACTACATAGGCTTATTTCTCAAGGACCTGGGGTCCTCCTTTGAAATGTAAATATCAAAGGAGATGGTCCTCCTGTCTCCCCATTCTCTGGGAGGGGAGGTGTCTAACTCAGTGGGCATCTTGCTTCAACTTGTGAAACCCCTTCTGACATAAAGATGTGAAAAGTCTGTTTTTCCTCAGATAAAGCCAATTGCTCACACAGCTGATCGCTCTAATTACCAGGTACGTCTAGGCAAGCCATGTGTGACAAAGGGTGCCTCACGTCCTCCCCTGAGGACTAGGTAGTGTGTATCTTGAGAACATGTTTGTGAGGGCGGCCGGGGCTGTGCGGTCGGTGGACCTGGGATACCCAGGAGTGGGTGGCGTGTACTCAGCGGGTACAGAGGGGCCCCCAGAGGGTCTGCGATTCCCGTACACACTCAGGACCTGCCGTGTGGTTACTTCGCCACCATAGCCGGACACAATGGGCAAATCGATGCTGACGAATTGCAGAGATGCCTGACCTGGTCAGGAATTGCAGGAGGATGCAGACCTTGTAACCTGTAGACTGGTCGGCTTGTGGTCTCAATGCTGGATAGAGATATGTCTGGCACTACGGGTTTCCGTGAGTTTAAAGAACTCTGGGCTGTGCTGAATGACAGGAGACGACACTCCCTCAGTTCTGACAGTGACAGGAGTGGAACTGTGGATCCTCAAGAGTTGAAGAAGGCCCTGACAACAATGGGATTTAGGGTGAGTCCCCAAGCCATGAATTCAATTGCAGAATGATACAGCACCAATGGGAAGATCACCTTCGATGACTACATCGCCTGCTATGTCAAATTGGGGGCTCTCACAGATAGCTCTCAAAGACGGGATGCTGCTCAGCAAGGTGCTGTGAGTTTCCCATTTGATGATTTCATTCCGTGTGTCATGAGTGTTTAAATCAAGAGGAGACTGGGTGGTTGTAACCGACATTCCAGCTGGAGTTCGCATTTGCTGTTACTCTCTGCCTTCAATAATGTGTGTAAACAGACCTTCATGGCTCCCAAGAACCAGCCATTTTGGGGGAAACAGAGAAATGAAGATTTCCCACTGATAATTCAGCCTCCAGCACACAAAACGCATGATTGAACTTCCAAATTTCGGAAGAAACCAACCATCCACCAGATGACTAGAAATCGCTGCGAGACCACAAGACATATGGGGAAGCAGGAAAAT
>NW_006205013.1:0-563 GCF_000334495.1 Tupaia belangeri chinensis
CTGCCCGGCTCTGTGGGAAAAGGTCGGATTAGGCCCCCAGAGTATCGCCGCCCCGCCGCCGTTCCTCAGCCATCCTCCTGGCCACCACCACCTCAGCCCCTCACCGCCCGCCAGTACCTAAAACAGTGGCCGCTAGGTGCCGCCCCAGGACCAGCCCTGGCGTCAGGCAGCGAAGGAGGAGAAAGGGGGACTTGGAGAGGTGGGTGGCGGGGCGGGGGAAGGGGGTTATTGCCCGCCCCAGCGTTTTTATTTATTGAGGTATTTATTCACGCATTTTTATGTATAAATCTATTTTCCATCAACACGTAGGACGGTCTCAATCCATCATCTGGGATTGGAAGTCAAGCCCGTTGTCCTCAAGGCTTCATTTCTGGGCTGGAGCTGTGTCGGTAAAGACAGAGGTGGGCCACGCGGGCACTGGGCGCCCCATAGGTGAGCCACGTAAAAGCGGCCTTCGGTTGGCAGGTGGCGTTGTGCTCAAGGTGGCTGGACTTCCCCACAGGGCTGACGGAGGTCTGAATCCTGGACTTGGAAGAGTGCTTTCTCTCTCTCTCTCTCTCTCT
>NW_006205014.1:0-1156 GCF_000334495.1 Tupaia belangeri chinensis
AAAAAAAAAAAAAAAAAACCTGTACAATAGCAGAAAATATATCCTAGCAGCCGTACTAGCAAGCAAATTTTTTTAAAAGGATGACTAGGAAATCTATGTTTTCAAATAAGAAATATGTTTCTATATAACCGATGAGTTAAAGAAGAAATCATAATGAATATTTGAAAATATTTCAAACAGAATGATAACAAAAATACTTTATATTCAAATTCATGAGATGCAGTTAAAGGCATGATAACAGAAAAACTTATATCCTCTAGATGAAGATATAAAACAAAGTCACAATGTAATGAGGGAAACCAAAAAAAGAGCAGTAAAATAAACTCAAAGTAAAAAAAAAAATGTATTTGATGGTGCTTTCTCTCTTTTTTTTTTTTTCTGTAGATTCCCCTTAGTAAATTAAGAAAGTTCTGTTCTCTTTCTAGTTTGCTATGGTATTTTATCATGATTGGGTGTTGAAATTCATCAAACATTTTCTTTCTGCATCTATTAACACTGTTTGTATGGTCTTTTTTCTCTTTTCCTTTCATCTGTGAATGAGACAACAGATTTTCTTATGTTGAAACAACCTTGCATTCTTGCAAACATTCAATTTGGTCACAATTGTTCTTTAAAAAAAAATACTGGATACACTGACTAACATTTTGCTTACACCTTTTGCATTTCTGTCTGTAGATAAAGTCAACACGTGCCTTTTTGTTTCCTATTTTACTATCTTGTTTGAATTTGGGTATCAAGATTTAGCTAGAATCCACTGCTAAAACCCTGAGCTAAGCTACCATCATTGCTTGCTTGGATTACTATGATAACTTACTATTGATCTTCCTTGGATCCATTTTTTTTTTCACAGAAAAATATTTTGCTTTAAAAACAAGTAACATGTCATTTCCTTAATTATAAACTTATTTTGGGGGTAATATTTTAGAACTATTTTAATCCTGTCATTGTTCTCTTACTACCAAGGAAACAACCTTTGCTATGATTTGCTCAAGACACTCAGCCCTTGAGGTATTGGAGTTTATTACAGATGGTATCCATGGGGCTGAGAGGCAAGACAGGGAATGGAAGGAAGCCAATGTGGGCTGCATCTCACGGGTAGGCCTTGGTCAAGACTAAGTATAATCGGCCTCAGATGGTCTTGCCTGAGGGTGAGGGG
>NW_006205015.1:0-261 GCF_000334495.1 Tupaia belangeri chinensis
AAAATGGCATCTGGGGAGAAACACAGTCTCTCCAAGAAAATATGCTCTGCTTTTGCCTCACTTGGGACTACTGGGACCCCTGGGACCCTGGGCCTGGGCTGAGTTTCTGAGATGACCAGCCCAGCAGCTGCACCCAGCCCTGCCCACCCCCTGCTCATTTGCATGTTCCCAGGGCACAGC
The DNA here is from genome assembly GCF_000334495.1 of Tupaia belangeri chinensis. NCBI lineage: Eukaryota > Metazoa > Chordata > Mammalia > Scandentia > Tupaiidae > Tupaia > Tupaia belangeri. Next base: position 181 of record NW_006205015.1, read on the forward strand.
CCACAGTCTAAAGACTTATTAATAGGCTGGTCACAGCCTGTGCAGGGTCAGTCCCCATCAGGACACAACATGGACATGAGG
>NW_006205016.1:0-11231 GCF_000334495.1 Tupaia belangeri chinensis
ATGAATTTCCTCACCTCCTGGAACTCGTCAAGTCCTTTCTCTTTCCTCTTCCAAAGTTCATTGTCTCTCTTCTCTTCCATCTCTGTTAGCTTTGCCATTATGAATGCTCTAAATTCTTTATCAGACATTTCCATGATTTCCATTGAACTGTGTGTGGATGAAGAGGAGTTATCCTTTTCCCTTGGAGGAGAGGTATTTTCCTGCTTTCCCATATTTCTTGTGGTCCTGCAGTGATTTCTGGTCATCTGGTGGATGGTCGGTTTCTTCCCAAACTTTGAAGTTCAGTCATGCGAGTTTGTGTACTGGAGGCTGAATTATCAGTAGAAAATCTTCATTTCTCTGTTTCCCCCAAAACGGCTAGTTCTCAGGAGCCTTGAAGGTGTGTCTTCAAGAAGGTCTGTTCCCACCAAAAAAAAGAAAAGAAGGTCTGTTCCCTTGCCTCTCTTATTATTATTATTTTAATAGCCTGGGAAATTATACACCTCAGGAAAGGCCATTAAGGTTGTAACTTTGTATGTAGAACTTGACATATTTATCAGAATACTTAAATTATTAGCAGTTTTAGCTTTCAGTACATATCAGCAGCTTATGAATATGTGATTAATAGACAAGTAAAAAATTGTTTTTCAATGTCTTGAAAAAGTCTAATCTAATCAGCCACTGTTCCCCTTCTTTTTTTAAAAAGCCATAAAGTTGCTCTGCTAGAGGCATTAGCATTTTCAAAGGACAATTGCTTCAATATAATTTGTCCTGCCTCCTGATCAAAGATCAGTTACAATATGGCTTGTGTCAATTGGGAAGTAAAATTTTGATATAACTCACTAGGTCCCTCTGATCCAACTATTGTCACTGAGCCAACTACTTGTCCCTCAATCCTGACCGGGAAGCCTTTTTCAGCAGTTCAAGCATATAATGTTATATAATGTTGCTAATGTCTGTGGTGTATATCTAATTTGTGCACCAGTATCAGCCTGCTTGCTTGCTTCAGTCAACATTTCGAATGTGATAGGTATTCCATGTCGTTGACTCCTATTTTCCTACTCTTGGGTTTCCTCAAACCAATCAAATTTCCACAAAAGATTATCTCCTCCCAACAGGCATGCCTTGCCTAGCACTTGCCAATCATTAGGGGTAAGACCATATTGCATACAAGCAATTGGTTCCATTTAATTCTTTTAGAATTTTAAAGGACATCGGCTCATGCTGATGCTGATTTTGCTCTTGATTGTCAGGATTGAAGTCTCTATAACAGGGCACAATTTAAATCCCAAAATATCCTCTCCTTTATCTGCCACACAATGCAAAACTCTATGGAGGTGGGTTAAAGTGGGAATTATTCTTTCTGTCCTAGCGCCATTTGATAAGCAATACATTTTGACTGGGAAGCAGAGGGCCGGCAGCAGGCCCACACAGTGGGGGTTGGGGGGAACACCCAGCCAAAGGGCATCAGCTCTGTTCTCTTCCTGCCCAGTAACCGCTTCGGAATCTGCCATCTTAAGTCTGACTAACTTCATAAAACTGTCATTTTTTTTTTTAACCAGGAATTACCTCTATATCCTTGTCTTTAGTAAACAGACTCTGATTTCTTAGGTAGGAGGGAGGTATAGCTCTCTGGAGTGATTGTCAGTGGAGTTACTAAGCCAGCTCCTGGAGTATTTTTCTGTAGGGTTTTGTCTCAAGTACTTCTTAGTTAAATTCCACAGGGAGAAAGCAAAAATGGGAATCCTGTTAGAAACCTCTGTTGTATAGCATTCCCTGATATGTTCACAGACCCTTGTCCCAAGTCTCCTCATAAACTATTCCTTGCTCTGGGAACCAAGGGCATGTTTCCTGCATAAAATTTAGGAACTGATGCTACTGCTTGATAGTAACGTCATCCTAGATTTTAACATATATGACAACATTTGAACATCTCTCTCTCTCTCTCTCTTTGGACAACTTGTCCCCATGTTTTACACCCAACAATAATCAAATCCACTCTAAAAAAATCTTTCCCTTGTTCTATTATCTTCTTATTTTACCTTGGTATCTCTCTTTTACTCTGGTATCTCTTTCTTCTACTCTGGTATCTCTTTCTTCCTTTCTATATTCTTCTTTTTTTGGAGAGGTTTTTGCTATAGGGCATGTGCACTTACCAGAAAGACAGAGAGAGACAGACAGACAGAAAGCGAGAAATCACCCCCCAGGGGGATGGCCATGCCACAATCCCTTCTCCTCCTTTCACCTCTTGGGATCTTGGGCACACATGCATATGCGCCCGGTGTGAGTTTAAGCCACCGGGTCCAGGACTTGAACCGCGGTCGACTACATGGGAGTCCAGCATCATAGCCATTACACTGAGGGTCCCTTCTATTCTATATTTTTTATTCTTTCTTTTACTCTATAGGTTCCTCACCTTATTCAATAATATCTGGTTGTCTTCAAGGAGCGTCCACTTGCCTGACCCACACACTCGAGCCACAGGTTCTGGCACCACTTGCTGAGACCCACTTGGCAGAATGTTAATTATGGGTGGGTAAGACTGTGGATTAGAAATAAATGCAATAACAAACACACAGAGACACACAAGCATAGAAAAGTGAGGTTCAAGTGGGCCCCACTTCTCTGATGGAGAAAGCCAAGCCAGGACCTGGAACCAGCTTCGGGCTTACTTTTTTAAAGGACAGAAAATGGGGGGAAAGGAAATGGAATGCAAAGAGAATAGGGGAAGAGGAAATGGAATACAAGGCCAATTGTTTTTGGATGTAAATCATCTGAAGATGTGAAAATGGCTGGCACTATGTAATTTCTCTGATTTTTGGGGGGGAAAAATCTGACTAACAGATGTAGCTTCCTTTAGCCTCATACTGCCCTGTAGTACCAGGTATAGACAACAACAAGAAGATAACTGATAACAACGGGCAGGTAGCATCTTCGTATGTAAATGCTCTCATAGGCATTGCTGATGAAGCTCATGGAAGCACATTTCTGTATGTGTCTACAGGTCACATGTCTTTTCAGATTGGCTGCTGTCCACATTATCTTACACTTTTTTTTCTGATTTTTGCAAATGGGATTGCTTTCTTCAATTCTACCTCAGTATGCTCATTGTTGGTGTATAGACATGCTATACATTTGGGTATGTTGATTTTGTATCCTTCTACTTTACTTTATTCATTCATTACTTCCACCCATTTTTTCATTAATTCTTTCGGGTTTTCTATGTACACAGTCAAGTAATATGCAAATAGAGATAATTTTACTTCTTCTTTCCCTTATTTGAATTCCATTCATTTTATAATCTTGTCTGATTGCATTGGAAAAGACTTCTAGTTCTATATTGAAGAAGAGTGGAGAAAGTGAGCAGCCTTGTCTTGTTCCAGTTTTTAGTGATAAAGCTTTCAGCTTTTCCCCATTCAATATAATGTTAGCTGTGGATTTTTCATATGTGACTTTTTTTTGAGAGTTTTTATTTCTATAGGGTGTGTGCACTCACCAGAAAGACAAAGAGAGACAGAAAGTGGGAAATCATCCCCCAAGGGGGATGGCCATGTCACAATCCCTTCTCCTCCATTCTCCTCTTGAGATCTTGGGCATGCATGTACACATGCCCAGTGTGAGTTAAGCCACCGTGTCCGGGCCTCAAACCACAGTTGACTACATGGGAGTCCAGCAACATAGCTATTATGCCAACTGCTATTCCCTATATGTGACTTTTTTAAAAGAGAGTTTTTTTTTCTTTGCTATAGAGTGTGCATGCTCACCAGAGAGACAGAGACAGAAAGCAAGACATCACCCCTCAAGGGGGATGTCCATGAAACAATCCTTTCTCCTCTGTTCTCCTCTTAGGGTTTTGGGCACACATGCATATACATCTGGTGTTAGTTATAATCCTCCAGTTCTGGGACTCAAACCATGGTTGACTATGGGGGACTCCAGTGACATATCCATGTCACCTGCTAGTCCTGATATATGGCTTTTATTGTGTTCAGAAATGTTGCTTCAATGCCAATTTTTCTGAGAGTCTTAATTATAAAGCAATGTCATATTTTATCAAATAATTTTTCTGCATCAATTGATATGATTATATGGTTTTAATCTTTCTCTCTGTTAATATGATGTATTACATTCATGCTTTTGCAAATGTTGAACCATCTTTGCCTCTCTGGAATAAAGCCTACCTGGTAGTGGTACATAATCTTCATTATGTGTCATTGGATACAATTTGCTAGTATCTTGTTGAGAGTATTTTTCTCTCTTAAATGATGTGAATTTTATTAAAAGGGAGAGAATTATTTGTTGGCGTTTGCCCCCCAGCTTGGCTTTAGTTGAATTATGATTAGGGAGCTGATGGTGATGAAGAGAAAGAGGCAGAGAAAGAGAAAGCCCTTTATTTTGAGAAGACTGGGGAATTGGAAAGAATGAGACAAAGAGACAGAGTAGAAGTGGATACAGGTAGCCTGAGCCTAGGTAGCCTAAGGAACTTGTGCCACCCAAACTGAGCATCTTTACTTATAGTACAAGAAGACACTACATATGTATACTTTATGATATTTCATAGATTTGTTGCCAGGTTACAGACAATAAGAAGCAGGTAACAAATCTGTAAGAGCTTAGACATACTTGGTCAGGTGTATTTCTTGGTGATAATTCCAATAGAGAAAATCTCATTATTTTCTTTTTTAATGGAGAGAAGTCTAGTTGCAGGTGTGGGGAAGAAACATAAAACTAAAGAATCTTTCTATAAGGCAGACACTACCATGCCCAAAAAAGGCTAAAAAAGTCTTACAAATACAGATCAGAGATTGGACTTTACTAATTGGTGTCAGAATGTTTTCTAAATTCCATCAAATGTGTCTGTTAAAATGCCCCTAACAATTTCCAACCTTTGCTCTGCCTGCAGCGAGGGTCAAGGAAAGAACAAGTTGCAAGGTTCTGCCAAAGCCCAAAGGGACAGGTAGTGTTTGCTCAGAGCATGTCCCCACACTTCACTCAAGGCCTCTCTCAAAACATGTCCCTACAATTATTCAGTAGCATTCAACCAAAGTTTTATGGTAAATTTTCAGCAAGATATTCTAACTACTATAAAAAAAAAAAAGTAAAACTTCAAAATTACCTCTGAACATTGCAGTTTATTTAAGCCTAAATTTTACATCTAGTTAACTGGGTGCTGGTGCAGTTGTTCACAGTAAGAAAAATGGCAACATCCTCCATGATTTCACAGAAACAGCAGCGTATTTTGCATATATATGTCTGTGGATTAGCTGCCATTGTATATTACTTGTTCTCTTCCCTCAATGCAGTCCACATAAATGTGGAAAAAATCTAACTACAAGCAGATGTGTCTCTTTATGCATAATTAATGGAACTCAGAGTTTAATGATAAAGAGGTCGTTTTTCACACTAAGGCTCTCCTGAGGCATATACAGAAGGTGAACCTGAGTACTCTTTGAGTATTACAGTCTGTTAGTGAAATAATCATGGACACTGAAATTGAGCCTCTTGGCTTCCCTAGCAACAAAGAAGGAATTTAGCCTGGAATGCTCAGTTTATGACAACATCCATTTATTGTTAATCATTATAGTTAATGATCTCTGATCAGGGAACAGAAAAAAGTTTTAAGCCTTGTAACCCTTCTGAAAATAAGTAGTCCAAATACCAGTTCCATTTCTTTCTCTCAATAAAGCTCATGTTTATTGTCCTTTTTTCTGGGCTCTCCTGTAGCAAAAAGGAAACAACATAATTCAAAAGAGAAGAATGATAAACTGAATTTAAACTGTTCTTATACTCTGATACTCCAATTTTTTCTAAGATTTGGGGATCAAGATGCATTCCTTTTTCAAAGAGTCTGGAGGTCCATAGACAACCAACCATGGCTATTAAATAGTAATTAAATTTTTAATAAGTCTTGCTGCTAAAATTGAACTCTGATTTTGCCTTTTGTACCAATTCATTTTTCTTTGCAGCAAATATGATACCTGTGCATGATGTAACAGAGTTGGTTCAGAATATTGGAATCTAAGCTGAGGAGTGCAGGATAGAAGACCCCATGAGGAAACACCACCACTAATGGAAGACTAAGATGTCCATAAAAAGCCACAACACCAAATTCTGCAGTAGCTCTTTTAGACTCTGAGGAACAACACTACACTTGAAATAAACAGTTGATGTAAAGAAGAGCTGTGCTAGATAGTCAAAAAGAAGTGATATCATCTCAGAGAAGCTACTAAAAGGAATCCAGCTCAAAAGTTGAAGGAACTGGGACCGACAACAGAGGCCATTCCAGAGAGGAAGGCTATTATATAAGAATACTTCATAAAAATAAATCCCATCTTGAAAGAAGCACTCTGCCCTGATGATAGTATCCAAGAAGTTGGGAAATTATTTTCCACTTTTAAAATTATTCACTTTGTACAAAATACATTCTTCTTGTAAAGTTTGACTCAACCAGTGATAAAGTCTCAGTAAAACTGACTCATTTTTGACAAGGTTAACATAGTGGAATAACAAAGAGCTATTTAACACTGAGCCCATCTGAGAAGGCAGCTCTAAGCAATGGATGTTTTGTAGAAGTTGAGGGAAGCTTTGAAATTATTCTAGTGGAAATGAACCATTACTACTGAGATAATTAGAAAGACTTTTTTACACATTCCTTAGTGTAACTATTGGAATTTAGCATTGGTAAAATTGAGTTAAAGTTCCACTTTCTTTTTAGAGAATGCACATTAGCTGGACCCAACATCAGTATTAGAGGTTTTGGAGAAGGTCCCTGGTTTCTTTGCCTCACAGCAAACAGAGTTGTCTTCCACAGATTCTCTGAATTCTTAAAATACATCTTCTTCCTAACGGACAAAGACACAGCAATCAAAGTAGGAAAAAATAACTTGTACAATGACAACACCTGGAGATGAGGTTGCATTCCCATTCTAGCCTGAATATCAAGCAGTTTTCTCACATGAAATGGTTTTACATTCACTTTCTTTGATAAGTAAATATAGCAAATGGAATCATCTTCTAATGAAGCAAAAAAGAAGTCACGGAGCAAGTTAATTTGTTCCTTATGATCAATGAAGTCAAACATTACAACCAGTCAACAACAACAACAACAAAAAAGTGCCTTGGTGCTACCAAAACACTTGGCAACACAAAGACAGAAGACTTCCTTAACCACAAAGTCTTCTTTTTTTTCCCACATTATTTATTATTTGTTTTTTTTAATATACTTTCAGTCATATTGTTTGGCTTACAATGAGACCATTTCGATATGTGCACATTTCTCCCCAGACCCGTTGATCAAAATATCTTTAACAGATAACACCACACCTCCCCATCCGGTCAATGCTCTATCTCTGTATCTCTTCTCCAAATGTCCTTCTGATACCAGAGTTGTTTGAATCATACACTTCAGCATCCATGCACTTAAAGCATTCCCAAATTTGCCACTGAAAGCCACATTTAATAGGATGGCAATTTCTTCTAGAGCTAATTCATTTTTCCAAGCCACATTTTCTACAGTTTTCAAGTGTTTTTCAAAAATTTTATCTTTATTCTGTGAAGTTTTAATGGGACCTTTCTCAAAGTATCCCACTGCTATTTGCAGAGTATTTTCAGCTTGATCTTCAGCATGTTCATAATCTTCCATTGGATTTTGTCCATGTTTCAGGATGCTGTCTGAATTGCTTGGTCCCTGTTTTACTTTCCAGAATGAGATATTGGTTTGGAAACTATTACTAGCTTGTGAAGTCCTATTTCCTACCTCAGAGTTATCTCTCTTTTGAGATGACATTACTGCATATGTTTTGCTAAGTTAACATTTATCAGCTGAACTGACCTTGGAGTAAGTGCTCAGAGAAAACCAATCTGAGTTAATCTTTAATCTGAGATTTGAATGTCAAGAAGAAATCAGCCATGTAAAGAGCTGGTGGAAGAGGGACCAGCAGTTAGCATAATGGTTGTGTCACTGGACTCCCATGTAGTCGACCACGGTTTGAGTCCTAGACCCGGTGGCTTAAACTCACACCAGGCGCATGTGCGTGTGTGCCCAAGATCCCGAGAGGAGAATGGAGAAGGGATTGTGGCATGGCCATACCCCCTGGGGGGTGATTTCTCACTTTCTGTCTCTCTGTCTCTCTCTTTCTGGTGAACACACGCACCCTATAGCAAAAACCTCTCCAAAAAAAAAAAAAATCTGATGGAAGAGTATTGCCTTACTGGAACAGATAAATCCAGATCAGAAGAGTACTATGTACATCCAACCCAGTGGAGGTTCCAGATTCAAAGTTGTTTCTTTGGGTTCTGTGAAAGAAGAGCAAGGGAGCAGCTTATGAATCCACCCAGGAATATTTGTTAGAGATATTGGTCTGTAGTTTTCTTTTTTTTTTGTTATGTCCTTGTCTGTTTGGGTGATGAGGGTGATGAAGGTTTCATAAAATAAATTTGGGAGGGTTCCTTCCTTTTGGGTCTTTAGAAATAATTTGAGTAGAATGAGGGTTAACTCTTTAAGTTTTGTAGAATTCAGAAGGGAAGCCTTCAGGATCTGGCCTTTTGTTTGTTGAAAGGTTACTTATTACTATTCAAGCTCATGCTTGTTGTGGGTCTATTCAGGCTTTCTATGTGTTTTTGACTCAATATTGATAGATTATGTGTGTCCAGGAATTTGTCCATCTCATTCATATTTTTTTGTCTATTTAAGTGTATTTACTCATAGTATTCTCTAATGACCTTTTGTATTTCTGTTATAACTGTTGTAATATTGCCTATTTTATGGTGAATTTGATTTATCTGGATCCTTTCTCTATTCTTGTTAATTAGTCTAGCTAACAGTATGTCAATTGTGTTTATCTTCTCAAAGAACTATCTTTTGGCTTTGTTTATTTTCTGTTTACTTCATTTATTCTCTATTTTATTTATTTCTGCTCTAATCTCTATTATTTCTTTTCTCCTGGCATTCCGTTGTTGTCGTTGTTCTTGTTTTTCCAGTTCCCTGAAATGTGTTCTTAGGCTGTCTATTTGGCACCTTTTCATCTTTTTTTAAATGCATACTAATTGCAATGAACTTATTTCTTATGAATACTTTTGCTGTGTCCCATAGGTTATGGAAACTCATGTAGTCATTATCATTGGTTTCGATGAATCTTTTAATTTCAGTATTAATTTTTTCATTGGTAGTGAAGTCATTCAGAAATAGATTATTTTGTTTCCATATATTTGTGTATTTTTGAGGATTCTTTCTGAAATTAATATCAAGTTTAATTCCATCGTGTTTGGAGAAGATGCTGGGTATAGTTTCTAGGCCTTTGAATCTGTAAAGGTTTGTTTCGTGCCCTATCACGTGGTCAGTCTTTGAAAAGGTTCCATGCAGGAGTGAAAAAAATTTATATTTTGTAATTTTTGGTGGAAGGTTCTATAGATATCTGTCATGTCCATTGGATTTATGGTACTGTCTAGATTTTGTATTTACTTGCTTATTTTTGTCTAGATGTTCTGTCCAAAGGAGACAGTAGGGTGTTGAGAGCCTCAACAATTTGTGTGCTTCAGTCTATCTCTCCTTTTAGATCCAGTCATCTTTCTTTTGTGTGTTTGGATACTCCTCAGTTGGGTGCATAGATACTTATAAGCATTATATCTTCTTGGTAAATTAGCCCTTAGTGCTATATAATACCCTTCTTCTACTCAATGCAGTCAGACAAGAGAGCAAAATAAAAGGCATTCAGATAGGAAAAGAAGAAGTTAAACCATCCCTATTTACAGATATGTTTATATAAATAGAAAATACAAAGGAATCCATTAAAAACTCCTGTAAAATGATAAACAAATTCAATGATATTTCTGAATACACGTCAATTTACCAAAATCTATAGCATTTTTATACATCTATTGGCATGATGTTTTTAAGGTTCATCCACGTTGTAAATATATCCATACTTTATTTTTCTTTTATTTTTGAATTTTTTTACATTTAATCACTGAGCATATAAACTGAATTTTTCCCACCATGAGTACACTGTATATTAGACCAGTCAAAGGTATTACCATACACATTATCAACTGGAGGGAACGGCTGGATCTGAGTTGACAATAGTGCTTTTAAGCTAAGCAGAGACAAGTCCAGTGTAACGAGGCAAGGTCTCACTATCTTGAGCTTAACACTACATGGTGATGTAATTTGTATTTTAGAGAGAGTTTTGCTATAGGGCACGTGCACTCACCAAAGAGACAGAGAGACAGAACGTGAGAAATCAGCCCTGAAGGGGGATGGCCATGCCACAATCCCTTCTCCTTCATTCTCCTCTCAGGATTTTGGGCATGCACACACATGCACCTGGCGTGAGTTTTAAGATACCAGGTCTGGGACTTGAACCGCGGTTAACTATGTGGGAGTTCAGTGACATAACCATTACAACATCCACTAGTCCCAAGGTGGTGTAAATTAAAGGAAACTCTGTGTCAGCCAAAGAAGGCTCAGGAAGATAAAAGGAGGCTTGTGTAGAACCACAAGACACCAAATAGTCTATACCTTCAAGTCAATGACATCAAAAAACAAACTGACTTTGCATTCTGCTTCTCCTTCTCTATAAGACAATAAAGAGAGGCTGAATATAACATTTCTCTTCCTTTTTGTAGTATTAAGGTCCTTAAATTATACAAACCTACATTAAGGAGAGTTATCTGCCTTCCTCAGACCACCAATTCAAAATGTTAAGCTCTACTAGAAACACCTTTGCACATAGGTCCAGAAATAATGTTTAATCTGATAAATAGGAATTAAATAGTCTAGTCAACTCGACACATAAAATTAACCATTACAGGTCAGTCCCTGCAGCCACCGCCCCTGGCCGCCCCTCATCCAGTAGCTCCGGGGCCACCTTTGCCGGCATCTCTGGCGTGTGGTTGCGAGGCGCTGACGGGCGCGGCTCAGGTGGCGGACTCCCTCTGGACAACCGAGAACTCCTCCAGCTCCGCTCTGGCTCCGCCAGCATCTCCATGGGGCCAGCCCGCGGTTTCCGGGCGCTCTGAGAACGTCTCCACCACCACTCCGAGGGCAAACAATCCTAAGTAGGACTTGGAATTCCTGGAGAATTGTTTTTGTGATAAACTGGAAATCATTTCTTTAATCCCATCTCTTAGTTTTCCATAGGGACGTCAGGAAACCATGGACAGTTTTAACAATGAAGAGTTTGCCACTTTCTCTTTCTTTTTTTATTTTTTTTTTTTTGGGGGGGGGGGAGGTTTTTGCTATAGGGTACGTGTGC
>NW_006205016.1:11391-14067 GCF_000334495.1 Tupaia belangeri chinensis
AATTGCAGTCGACTACGTGGGAGTACAACGACATAGCCATTACGCTAACTGCTGGTCCCACTGCCACTTTCTCGATGAAGGCTTACTGCTGAGGATATTCTGGACCAAAAAATTAATGAAGTTTCTTGTCCTGATGATAAGGATGTCTTCTATGTGGCAGACCTTGAAGATACTTTGAAGAAACATCGGAGGTGGTTGAAAGCTCTGCCCTGTGTCACCCCTTTTTATGCAATCAAATGTAACGATAGCAGAGCCATGGTGAAGACCATTGCTGCCATCGGGACTGGGTTCGACTGTGCTAGCAAGACGGAAATACAGTTGGTACAAAGTCTTGGAGTGCCCCCTGAGAGGATTATGCAATGCTTGCAAGCAAGTGTCTCAGATTAAATACATGCCAACAGTGGAGTCCAGATGATGACCTCTGATAGTGAGGTGGAGCTGATGAAAGTCGCCAGAGCACATCCAAAAGCAAAGTCAGTTTTTACAAATTGCTGCTGATGATTCCAAAGCAGTCTGTCGCATCAGTGTTAAATTTGGTGCCACGCTTAAAACCAGCAGGCTTCTATTAGAACTGGCAAAAGAGCTCAATATTGATGTCATCGGTGTCAGCTTACACGTGGGCAGTGGCTGTACAGACCCTGAGACCTTCTTCAGTCAGTCTCTGATGTCACCTGTGTCTTTGACATGGGTGCTGAAGTTGTATTCAACATGTTTCTGCTTGATGTTGGTGGTGGCTTTCCTGGGTCCAAGGACATGAAGCTTAAATTTGAAGAGATCACCAGTGTGATCAACCCAGCACTGGCCAAGTACTTTTCATCAGACTCTGAGGTGAGAATCATAGCCGAACCAGGCAGATACTACATCACATCAGCTTTCATGATTACACTTAATATCATTGCCCAAAAACTCATATTAAAGGAGCAGGTAGGCTCTGATGATGAAGATGAGTCAAGCAAACACGTACCTTTATGTATTATGTGAATGATTGCATATATGGATCCTTTAATTGCATCCTCTATGATCATGCACATGTGAAGTCTACTGTTTAGTCACTAAAGTCACAATCACAGTTATGGTGAGATTTCCATGAGTACTCAAGGATATGAAAACTTGCAGTCCATCCTTGTGGCAAGTTTCAATCCAGCATTTGCTCTGTTCTCAAAGTGATGCCTCTTTGCAGCAGGTTGGGTCCCGGAACATAGGGTTAACCAAAATAAGTTATTTTCCTGGGGTTATGCAGCCCTGTGGATCTCCAGAACTTCCTTTCATTAGGACTAGGGACATCTGGGGTGCAGGCCTCCCAATCAGGGGAGAATATCTGGTTTCTTCTGTTTCTTCTGTCCGGAGAGGAGAGGGTACACTCACATGCCAAGTTCTTTTCTTCAGAACAGTCTTCCCACTGCATTGGTCTGTCCATATTCCAGAGTGTATAATGCTATGTGGGCTCAGGATCACAGCCATACCCAGCAGTCACTACAGCTGCCCACACAGGTCTGGTGAGATTTTCGTAGCTACTCAGAAGATTTGCAGATTCCTGTCATTGGGGCAGGTTTCATTATACTCTCTGTTTTATAGTAGTTCTGTGTGGGTGTGTGTATGTGTGTATGGGTGTGTGTCTTGGACTAAATCAAAAGATGTGTCTTCAAGTTCAGAGATTCTTTCTTCTGCATAGTCTAATCTGTTGTTGATACTTTCTACAACATGTTTTATTTCCTGTATTATATTCTTTACCTCCAAATTCATTATTGATTCTTTTTAAAGATGTCTAACTCTTTGTAGAATTCCTTACTCATGTCATGGAATAATTTTTCTTTTCTTTTTCTTTCTTTTTTTTTTTTTTTTTTTTTGAGAGGTTTTTTGCTATAGGGCACGTGCACTCGCCAGACAGACAGAGAGAGACAGAGAGACAGAAAGCGAGAAATCACCCCCCAGGGGAGATGGCCACACCGCAATCCCTTTTCCTCCATTCTCCTCTTGGGATCTTGGGCGCACATGCACACATGCCCGGCGTGAGTTTAAGCCACCGGGTCCGGGACACAAACCACGGTCGACTACGTGGGAGTCCAGTGACATAGCCATTATGCTAACTGCTGGTCCCGTCATGGAATAATTTTTCTCATCTCCTGTAATTATTTGTCTGTTTTCTTTTTCATTTCATTGAGTTTTGTTATGATCAATATTCTGAATTTATGACATTTCTGTGATTTCTGGTATTTTAACCATTGTTAGCAAGAAGTTATTTGGTAGGGGGATATGTTTCTTTGTTTTTCCATATTTCTAGTGCCACTACATTGATTTTTTTAAATAATTATTTTATTTAAACTACATTGATTTTTAAGCATTTGGTGGAGTACTCACCTCTTCCTGATATATGAAGTAGATTCTGTAATGCCCAGGGGCAAGACAACACTTAGGACCCAGACAAGGTGGTCCAGAAGCGGCCAGAGGCCAGCTGAGTCTTTCAGATCTGAGCAGAGAAATGCAGCCTGCCTAGGGACCAGCAGTTAGCGTAACGGCTATGTTGCTGGACTCCCACGTAGTCGACCACGGTTTGCGTCCTGGACCTGGTGGCTTAAAACTAACACCGGGCACGTGTGCGTGCATGCCCAAGATCCCAAGAGGAGAATGGAGGAGAAGGGATTGTGGAGTGACCATCCCCCCTGGGGGGTGATTCTC
>NW_006205016.1:14313-20361 GCF_000334495.1 Tupaia belangeri chinensis
AAGCCAGTCCAGGAGGGGTCAGAGGCTAGTGAAGTATCAGATTTAAGCAGAGCTTTTGTAGCCTGCCTGTGATTCCTCTGGGCAGGGAAGCTCTCAGGACACAGATGTGGCCCTGGTAGTATGTTTTGGGAGGGGCTGGAAACCAGCCTAATCGGTGAGACTCAAGAAGCAGGGTTTACATGGGCTGTCTAAAAATACCAGGGGCAATGTGGCTCCCAGGACTAGAATGCACCTTTGGCAAAATGATATAGAAAGAGGCCAAAGGCAAGCCTCTCTGTGAGGCCCAAGAAATAGGACCTGTGTGGCCTGCCTGGAAAGTCTGGGGGTATGATAACTCTCAAGATCCAAATTCAGCCCTGGGAAGTTGACTTAGGAGAAACAAAAGGTGCACTTTTTGGACTCATCTAGCTTCACTGCAGAACCTAGACAGCCTGCCTGTAATTCCTGTGGGGGCAGAGCAGCCATCAGCCCTGGAAAAGTGGTCCATGAGGAGACAGAGGCCAGTTGATTCATTCAAATCTAAGCCAGTCTTATCCAGCCTGTCTATATTTCCTGTTGTTAGCATAGCCCTCAAGAATCAAATATGGCCCTGGCAAGATTATCCAGGAAGAGCTGGAGCCTAGCTTATCTTTGAGGGGCTTGTGTGGCTGCCTGGGAAGCTCAAGGTCAAGTTATCCATCTATACCCAAATGTGGACCTGGGAAAGTGATACAGGGAGGGAGAAAGCAAACTTTGTTGAGGTACATCTGTCTGCCTTCTCAACTTCTGGCATTTTATGTATTTATTTTCATTTCTCTCAGGGTATTTTTTAACTTTCCTTTTTATTTATTCTTTCACTTATCAATTGTTAAAGACTGTATGTTTAATGTCCACATATCTGTAAGTTTTCCTTAATGCTATTGATATTTAGTTTCATTCTGTTATGATTTGAAAAGATTTTTTTTTTGAGAAGTTTTTGCTATAGGGCACATGCACTCTCCAGAAACACAGAGAAAGACAGAGAGACAGAAAGTGAGAAATCATCCCCCAGGGGGGATGGCCATGCCACAGTCTCTTCTCCTCCATTCTCCTCTTGGGCATGTATGCACATGTGCCTGGCATGAATTTAAGTCACCAGGTCCAGGGTTCAAACTGCAGTCGACTACATGGGAGTCCAGCAACATAGCCATTATGCCAACTGCTAGTCCTTTGGTATGTTTTTTTTTAAAAGAGAGATTTTTGCTATAGGGTGCATGCATCAGAGAGACAGAAAGAGACAAAGAGACAGAAAGCAAGAAATCACCTCCCAGGGAGGATGGCCATGCCACAATCCCTTGTCCTCCATTCTCCTCTTGGGATCTTGGGCACACATGGACGTGGGCCCAGTGTGAGGTTTTTTTGTTTTTTGTTTTTTTGAGAGGAGAGTTTATTAAAAGAGGTAGAAGAAAGATCAGAGCTCCCAGGAAGAAGGGACGGGTCCCAAAATGGGTTGCCACCTCGTGGTCTGTGTTCCAGGTTTATATCTTAGCTGGTAGGGTCCCACTCATCAGAAAATGAAAGTGCCTGCGCCTTGCTCCATTCTGATAACTGTGATAATGCTTTTACACTATCTGTGTGTCCTGGATTATGTCTGTCCAGGCCTTATGGTCTTTGTCTAATTAAATCCCTTAATCAGGGGCATCTGCATGTCTAAGGGTAGAGGAACATGGTGCCCAGCCCAGTTGAGTTCTAATGTAAAAGGCCATGAATTCTTTAAGAACATCTGCATGTCTAAGAACAAATGAAAGGGGGACTGGTAGAAGATAGGGATTTGCAGGAATCACACATCACAGTGGTTTTCTTGGGAGTCCCCTTGCCCTATCTGCCTGTAAATGGGGTCTAACTCCTACCTCAATCTCCCCTCCGAAAAAGTACCCCTAACTGCTGTTAAAACAACCATTCTGGCTGCTTCCTGCTGTGTTGGGGCATTGGTGCGACAACAGAGACAACAGTTAAGGTATCTTCACCAGAGGCTTATCTAGAGGTCCCTGATAGAAGACCACCAGTGATACAAGAGACATCTGAGGTCTAGAGGCACTTATGTGAGAAGAAATAAATTTAACTAGGAGATTTAGGATGCATGGTCCACAAAGACAGATAAGTAAAAATATGAACAAAATCATGGCAACTGGACCTAAAAAAGCAGACATTGAGGTCATTTCCAGGATGGCCCTGAGTTAATTTTGCTAAGTTCATCCTGAATTTGCTTAATGTATGAGTTAATCTCATTATAATTATCTGTAACATTAAAACAATACATTTGAGGAAACTCATGACAGCCAACATGGTGTAACAAAAGAAGATAGTCTATTACTACTCGATTTTCCAGAACACTGTCGTAGATGCCTTTAAGTTCCCGATTAATAGCATGGCGGGCAAAGGCAGTAGCATTCAGAGATTTTTGAAAAGAAGCATATGACAGCATTCAATTCACTATTTAATTTAGCAACTAGTTCTGATAATCCAAATGTAGTAAGGTCTGTAGCCAGGGCCACCTGATTATTCATGAGACCTAAGTGGTCATCACACTGGGGGTCAATTGATCATTTATGCCTGAGTAAAGGGGAAGAAATTTTATGTGGATAAGGTAAAATAAGAGTTAAGAGCTTTCCCACAGCACAAAGACCCTGAATTCTGACAGGCACTTTATAATAGGCAGTTTGGTTGCATTAGTGACCATCCATTAAGAAGTGCAAAAGATTGTAAGGGTGGAGACAGGTGTACAGTGGTGTTTTAAGGGTGTAGAGTGGGCAACATGCAAAACAGTAGCGATGAGAACTGATAGTAGCCAAAATATGGAGAGGTTTTATGGCTTTGGTAAGGGGTATTACAGGCTGAGATAACGAGAAATGAATTTGAACCATATCCTGGAGGGTAGGTCCTAGTTCTTCTTTCATTTGGTCAGAGGAGTATCCAAGTCCCATCAGATTATGTTGTAAAATACCTTGAGTACTTACTGAATGTGTCATACAATTAGGTAGTGTCAATAAGACAAATAGCAAGGAATATCAACTTGTCTGTATGCATCTTTATGAAGACCAAAAGGATTATGTTGTTCTCTAATATGGGAGAAAAAATTAGAAAGAAAACCTTCTGCAGAATCATCATTATGTCACTGAATAGAGACTTGATTAAAATAAAGTTGGAGGGGGCTGTTAGTTAAGAAAGTCCAGGGGTGTGGAAGTTTCTGTCCTGCCAGAAAATTACAAATTATGCAAAGTCCCCCTCAGACTGAGAACAAGTATCTCCATAAAAGTTGTTTGGGGGACCAGCAGTTAGCGTAATGGCTATGTCGCTGAACTCCCATGTAGTCTCCTGCGATTCAAGTCTCAGACCCGGTGGCTTAAAACTCATGCTGGGCATGTGTGCATGCGTGCTCAAGATCCCGAGAGGAGAATGGAGGAGAAGGGATTGGGGCATGGCCATCCCCCCCGGGGGGTGATTTCTTGCTTTCTATCTCTCTCTCTTTCTGGCGAGCACACATGCCCCATAGCAAAAAACCTCTCTCTCTCTCAAAAAAAAAAAAAGCTGTTTGGAAGCACTGAAGAGAAGATTCTGTAGCAAAGAGGGAAGAAAAGGCATTCTGAAGACCTGTGGGGAAAGGAGAGGAGTTAGGGCTGGGACTTCTTAAGAACATGGGGATTTATCTGATGTGAGGGAAGAGAATTAAGGTCCCAGTGATTAACTGAATCCTCCCTCTCTGCCCTGCTCACGTCTAAAGTGGTATTGGGCTATGTCAGGACCTAACTGTACTTAGATAATTAGGGTCTGAAAGGGGATGTAAAAAATAGATTTCAAATTTGTCCTTTTAAAAGTCTCAAGGCCTAACAGACTCTGTCTTGTAGCTTATAGTATAAGCATGACCTTTCTGATTAAGTTAGCCATGGATGGAAATACCATGGGAGGGGCTAGCCTATAAGTGTTTAGCATTGCAGAGCTTTTAGGGAACCCATGGGGTAGAGAGATAAAAGGGTGAGAGGGATACAGAGACTCTATGAGCTTGAAGACCTGAGAGCAGGGGCTCCTCCTGACACTCAGATGAGTGGTCAGGGAACTTTCAATCTCAAAGCTTTCCAGCATCCCAAGAAGTAGCCCTGGGAAAATACTTTCAATTGCTTAGAGATGTTCAGTTTCTCCCACATGACAGTTGGAGTCCCTAGTCCCAGGACTCTATAGGTCCACAAAGTAGATAAAGCTTGGTTTGACTCTCTTCAATGTATCACAGCAAGTTCTTGGATATGTATCACTCAGGGTAGTTAGTCGCAGAGACCAAGAAAGTCCATCCTGAGGAGAAACACTCCCCTGCTAGTGGGAGAGAGAAAAATCTAAAAGGAGGAAAGAGAGGAATCTACTCTCTGGTGCCCATACAGGCAATTAGGGTTGGTTTCAGATTCCTAGGTCCTTCAGGATGCACCAGACAGTAGCCCTAGCATGTACCATCAATTGCCCTGAGGACATTCACTTTCTCCCATGACAGATAAGATTCAAGAAAGGAAACTAAGTCATGAACCAACCAACAATCCCATTGCCAGTAATGGGGGATTCTTTGGCCATTTCTTGGCAAGCCTGTCCTCTGTGTCTTCAAGACCACCAGCCACCCTACTGGTTTTTAGCTGGCTGACAGAGACCTGGTCTTTTTGGATAGAACTTTTGCTAGGAATGAACATGTTTTGAAAAAAAAAGAACATCCATTTTACTTACTTTTTCTGATGTGAAGAAGGAGCGTCTAGATGTTTCCTGATCAACGCACAAAAATATGACGCAGGGCTTTTCACCAAGATGGTGCTGAAAGCGAAGAAGGAAGTTCCTGCCCCTCCCAAAGCTGAAGCTAAAGCAAAGGCTTTGAAGGCAGTGCTGAAAGGCGTCCACAGCCACAAGAAAAAAGAGTGCGAAAGGGCGCCCCCAGCCACAAGAAAAAAGAAGATCCGTACATTACCCACCTTCTGAAGGCCCAAAACTCTTCGGCTGCAGAGGCAGCCTAAATATCCTCAGAAGAGCGCCCCAGGAGAAACAAGCTTGACCACTATGCCATCACCAAGTTCCCCCTGAAAACCGAGTCTGCCATGAATAAGATAGAAGACAACAATACACTTGTGTTCATTGTGGATGTCAAGGCCAACAAGCACCAGATCAAACAGGCTGTGAAGAAGCTCTATGATATTGGGACCAGCAGTTAGCGTAATGACTATGTTGCTGGACTCCCATGTGGTAGACCGTGGTTCGAGTCCCATACTCAGCAGCTTAAACTCACGCCGGGCACGTGTGCATGTGTGCCCAAGATCCCAAGAGGAGAATGGAGGAGAAGGGATTGCGGTGTGGCCATCTCCCCTGGGGGATGATTTCTCGCTTTCTGTCTCTCTGTCTCTCTCTGTCTTTCTGGCAAGTGCACACACCCTGTAGCAAAAAACTCTCAAAAAAAAAAAAGCAGCTTTATGATATTGATGTGGCTAAGGTCAACACTTTAATCAGGTCTGGTGGAGAGAAGAAGGCATATGTGCGACTGGCTCCTGATTATGATGCTTTGGATGTTGCTGACAAAATTAAGATAATCTAAAACAAGTCCAGCTGGCTAATTCTAAAAACACACTTTTTCACAATAAAAAAAATATGTATGATGCAGGAACACAGGGGCACAGCGATGATCAGGCCCAGCACCCACAGCGGGACACAGATTGTTGTCTCACACTCAGGAAGAATTAGAAACATGGACACATAGAGGGACTGAAGCAGAGAATTTATTAAAGGAGGTAGAAGAAAGATCAGAGCTCCCATGGAGAAAGGAGGGGTACTGAAATGGGTTACTGTTAGAGTGAGTTTTAAGCCACCAGGTCTGGGACTTGAATCGTAGTCAGCTACATGGGAGTCCAGCAATGTAACCATCATGCCATCTGCTAGTCCTAATATTTGGTATCATTTTAATATTTTTTTTTGGAGAGATTTTTCACTGTAGGGCGCGTGCTCTCGCCAGACAGACAGAGAGAGACATAGAGACAGAAAGCGAGAAATCACCCCCCAGGGGGGATGGTCATG
>NW_006205016.1:21922-38897 GCF_000334495.1 Tupaia belangeri chinensis
CTGCTGAGTTGGGGCATTGGTGAGACAACAGTTAAGGTATCTTCACCAGAGGCTTATCTAGAGGTCCCTGATAGAAGACCACCAGTGATACAAGAGACATCTGAGGTCTAGAGGCACTTATGTGAGAAGAAATAAATTTAACTAGGAGATTTAGGATGCATGGTCCACAAAGACAGATAAGTAAAAATATGAACAAAATCATGGCAACTGGACCTAAAAAAGCAGACATTGAGGTCATTTCCAGGATGGCCCTGAGTTAATTTTGCTAAGTTCATCCTGAATTTGCTTAATGTATGAGTTAATCTCATTATAATTATCTGTAACATTAAAACAATACATTTGAGGAAACTCATGACAGCCAACATGGTGTAACAAAAGAAGATAGTCTATTACTACTCGATTTTCCAGAACACTGTCGTAGATGCCTTTAAGTTCCCGATTAATAGCATGGCGGGCAAAGGCAGTAGCATTCAGAGATTTTTGAAAAGAAGCATATGACAGCATTCAATTCACTATTTAATTTAGCAACTAGTTCTGATAATCCAAATGTAGTAAGGTCTGTAGCCAGGGCCACCTGATTATTCATGAGACCTAAGTGGTCATCACACTGGGGGTCAATTGATCATTTATGCCTGAGTAAAGGGGAAGAAATTTTATGTGGATAAGGTAAAATAAGAGTTAAGAGCTTTCCCACAGCACAAAGACCCTGAATTCTGACAGGCACTTTATAATAGGCAGTTTGGTTGCATTAGTGACCATCCATTAAGAAGTGCAAAAGATTGTAAGGGTGGAGACAGGTGTACAGTGGTGTTTTAAGGGTGTAGAGTGGGCAACATGCAAAACAGTAGCGATGAGAACTGATAGTAGCCAAAATATGGAGAGGTTTTATGGCTTTGGTAAGGGGTATTACAGGCTGAGATAACGAGAAATGAATTTGAACCATATCCTGGAGGGTAGGTCCTAGTTCTTCTTTCATTTGGTCAGAGGAGTATCCAAGTCCCATCAGATTATGTTGTAAAATACCTTGAGTACTTACTGAATGTGTCATACAATTAGGTAGTGTCAATAAGACAAATAGCAAGGAATATCAACTTGTCTGTATGCATCTTTATGAAGACCAAAAGGATTATGTTGTTCTCTAATATGGGAGAAAAAATTAGAAAGAAAACCTTCTGCAGAATCATCATTATGTCACTGAATAGAGACTTGATTAAAATAAAGTTGGAGGGGGCTGTTAGTTAAGAAAGTCCAGGGGTGTGGAAGTTTCTGTCCTGCCAGAAAATTACAAATTATGCAAAGTCCCCCTCAGACTGAGAACAAGTATCTCCATAAAAGTTGTTTGGGGGACCAGCAGTTAGCGTAATGGCTATGTCGCTGAACTCCCATGTAGTCTCCTGCGATTCAAGTCTCAGACCCGGTGGCTTAAAACTCATGCTGGGCATGTGTGCATGCGTGCTCAAGATCCCGAGAGGAGAATGGAGGAGAAGGGATTGGGGCATGGCCATCCCCCCCGGGGGGTGATTTCTTGCTTTCTATCTCTCTCTCTTTCTGGCGAGCACACATGCCCCATAGCAAAAAACCTCTCTCTCTCTCAAAAAAAAAAAAAGCTGTTTGGAAGCACTGAAGAGAAGATTCTGTAGCAAAGAGGGAAGAAAAGGCATTCTGAAGACCTGTGGGGAAAGGAGAGGAGTTAGGGCTGGGACTTCTTAAGAACATGGGGATTTATCTGATGTGAGGGAAGAGAATTAAGGTCCCAGTGATTAACTGAATCCTCCCTCTCTGCCCTGCTCACGTCTAAAGTGGTATTGGGCTATGTCAGGACCTAACTGTACTTAGATAATTAGGGTCTGAAAGGGGATGTAAAAAATAGATTTCAAATTTGTCCTTTTAAAAGTCTCAAGGCCTAACAGACTCTGTCTTGTAGCTTATAGTATAAGCATGACCTTTCTGATTAAGTTAGCCATGGATGGAAATACCATGGGAGGGGCTAGCCTATAAGTGTTTAGCATTGCAGAGCTTTTAGGGAACCCATGGGGTAGAGAGATAAAAGGGTGAGAGGGATACAGAGACTCTATGAGCTTGAAGACCTGAGAGCAGGGGCTCCTCCTGACACTCAGATGAGTGGTCAGGGAACTTTCAATCTCAAAGCTTTCCAGCATCCCAAGAAGTAGCCCTGGGAAAATACTTTCAATTGCTTAGAGATGTTCAGTTTCTCCCACATGACAGTTGGAGTCCCTAGTCCCAGGACTCTATAGGTCCACAAAGTAGATAAAGCTTGGTTTGACTCTCTTCAATGTATCACAGCAAGTTCTTGGATATGTATCACTCAGGGTAGTTAGTCGCAGAGACCAAGAAAGTCCATCCTGAGGAGAAACACTCCCCTGCTAGTGGGAGAGAGAAAAATCTAAAAGGAGGAAAGAGAGGAATCTACTCTCTGGTGCCCATACAGGCAATTAGGGTTGGTTTCAGATTCCTAGGTCCTTCAGGATGCACCAGACAGTAGCCCTAGCATGTACCATCAATTGCCCTGAGGACATTCACTTTCTCCCATGACAGATAAGATTCCAGAAAGGAAACTAAGTCATGAACCAACCAACAATCCCATTGCCAGTAATGGGGGATTCTTTGGCCATTTCTTGGCAAGCCTGTCCTCTGTGTCTTCAAGACCACCAGCCACCCTACTGGTTTTTAGCTGGCTGACAGAGACCTGGTCTTTTTGGATAGAACTTTTGCTAGGAATGAACATGTTTTGAAAAAAAAAGAACATCCATTTTACTTACTTTTTCTGATGTGAAGAAGGAGCGTCTAGATGTTTCCTGATCAACGCACAAAAATATGACGCAGGGCTTTTCACCAAGATGGTGCTGAAAGCGAAGAAGGAAGTTCCTGCCCCTCCCAAAGCTGAAGCTAAAGCAAAGGCTTTGAAGGCAGTGCTGAAAGGCGTCCACAGCCACAAGAAAAAAGAAGATCCGTACATTACCCACCTTCTGAAGGCCCAAAACTCTTCGGCTGCAGAGGCAGCCTAAATATCCTCAGAAGAGCGCCCCAGGAGAAACAAGCTTGACCACTATGCCATCACCAAGTTCCCCCTGAAAACCGAGTCTGCCATGAATAAGATAGAAGACAACAATACACTTGTGTTCATTGTGGATGTCAAGGCCACCAAGCACCAGATCAAACAGGCTGTGAAGAAGCTCTATGATATTGGGACCAGCAGTTAGCGTAATGACTATGTTGCTGGACTCCCATGTGGTAGACCGTGGTTCGAGTCCCATACTCAGCAGCTTAAACTCACGGTGGCTAAGGTCAACACTTTAATCAGGTCTGGTGGAGAGAAGAAGGCATATGTGCGACTGGCTCCTGATTATGATGCTTTGGATGTTGCTGACAAAATTAAGATAATCTAAAACAAGTCCAGCTGGCTAATTCTAAAAACACACTTTTTCACAATAAAAAAAATATGTATGATGCAGGAACACAGGGGCACAGCGATGATCAGGCCCAGCACCCACAGCGGGACACAGATTGTTGTCTCACACTCAGGAAGAATTAGAAACATGGACACATAGAGGGACTGAAGCAGAGAATTTATTAAAGGAGGTAGAAGAAAGATCAGAGCTCCCATGGAGAAAGGAGGGGTACTGAAATGGGTTACTGTTAGAGTGAGTTTTAAGCCACCAGGTCTGGGACTTGAATCGTAGTCAGCTACATGGGAGTCCAGCAATGTAACCATCATGCCATCTGCTAGTCCTAATATTTGGTATCATTTTAATATTTTTTTTTGGAGAGATTTTTCACTGTAGGGCGCGTGCTCTCGCCAGACAGACAGAGAGAGACATAGAGACAGAAAGCGAGAAATCACCCCCCAGGGGGGATGGTCACGCCGCAATCCCTTCTCCTCCATTCTCCTCTCGGGATCTTGGGCACGCACGCACACGCGCCCGGCGTGAGTTTTAAGCCACCGGGTCCGGGACACGAACCGCGGTCGACTACGTGGGAGTCCAGCGACATAGCCATTACGCTAACTGCTGGTTCCCAATATTTAAAAACTTAAGATTTCTTTTGTAAACTAAAATGTAATCTACCCTGAATAATGTTCTGTGTGTAAGTGATCAGAATTTATTTTCTGGGGCTGGCAGGTTGCATAGTGGTTAAGC
Source organism: Tupaia belangeri chinensis (assembly GCF_000334495.1). Lineage (NCBI taxonomy): Eukaryota > Metazoa > Chordata > Mammalia > Scandentia > Tupaiidae > Tupaia > Tupaia belangeri. The sequence goes on from NW_006205016.1 coordinate 26,080, forward strand.
ACTGGATTACCACATGACCAACTACAGTTCAAGTCCTGGACCTGGTGGGTTGAAACTCATGCTGGGCATGTGTGCATAGATGCCCAAAATCCCTAAAGAACATAGGAGAAGGGGCCACAGTGAGGCCATCCTCTCTGGGGGATGATTTCTCACTTTTCCTCCTTACTGACTCTCTCTGGTAAATACACGTGCCCTATGGCAAATACCAAAAAACAGCAACAACAACAAAACACACAAAAAAATTCTTTTCTGTGTTGTTATATGGAGTCTTCTATGTATTTCTGTAGGTCCAGTAAGTTTAAAGTGTTGTGTAAGTCCTCTATTTCCTTTTACTCTTCTTTCCAGTTGTATCCATTATTTTTTTTTTCATAGGTATAGCAAAGTGGAGAGTTTATTGAAAGAGAGGGTAAGAAGAACAGAGTTCCCAAGAAGGGAGGGAGGGATCTCAGAAAATGGATTGCCAAGGAAGAACTGTGGTGAAGATTTTTTATTTGGGTCAGGAAGGGCTTTGTCCTGACTTGTTCTAGGTAGGGCTTGTGAATGCATTCCTTTCCTGGTAGGGAAGGACACATGCTGAAGGGCTCTAATTATTCTCTTAATGTTGGAGTGGGTATGAAGGTCAAGAGATTCTTTGTCTAGAAGCTTAGGGAATTATTCAAGAGCAAGATTTACATTTCTAAGGTCAAAAGAATATAGTGGCTAGGAGAAGAGGAATTGTCAGGAGCCACACAGCAGTAGCTCTCCTCTGGGGATTGGGGGGTGGGGGGCTGCTCTATCTATATGTAAAAGGGGTCTAACTCATGTCTCAATCTCCCCTCTGAAGGAGTACCACCTAATTGCCATTAAGTAAATGGACTAAAGACCATTCTGGCTGTCGTCTGCTGAGGTGGGACAATGACAATGAGAAGATGGCAGTCAGGGGCTTTTCAGAGGTCTATCTAGGGCTCCCCCCTCCATAGAAGTCATAATGGGTATTCATTGAAGACTTTGTGCAGACCACTATTTGTAGCTTGATGGATTCTAACTCAGAAGAGCAGTTTGTTACAAGAATTATGTAATAGACAAAGAAATTTAGTTATTGCTATTGCATATAGCACTTAAAGTTAACATCCAGAATTGTGACTGACAGCATTATATTAATACAATCAACTTTAGATCAGTTATCAACAAAACTTTAATTTTATCATTTTTTTAGTTCCTACACTCTTCCAGTATGACTGAAACCTTCAACAACATGTTATAGACTTGTAGTTTTTGTTCCTTTTTCTTTCTTTACCTTAGCCATTTTCCTGAAGATGAAAACTTTACCATATAAAATACTTTCTATGTTAAAAGCTTTCCTTTTAACCTTTTATTTTTACCACTGTTACCTTCCTTTTATGTCACCTTTATGTGCTTACTATTATTTTCCCTTGTTTCTTTGGCTTATGAGTATACTTTAAAAAGAACCTTAACCTCTGATTTAGACAGAAATTATATTTTTAAAGAACTTTAATTCTTATCTGTCACTTTAAGGGTACCTGCGGCTTGTCCAATGAGATTGCCATATTTATTTGGGAAGCCGTTGGGGTCTTTGGTTTCATTAACCCTCAATTTCAGAGGTTAGCATGGAATCAGAAACTCCAAACTCCCTTCAGAGCTCAGGACATTTCTGTCTCTAGTGACCAACTCCTGCATTGAGGACAAGGCCCCAGTGGAGGACATGAGATGCCTTCAATGGGCATTGTCCAGTACCCAGGCTTCCCACTTTGGAAATAGAGTCTCTTTTGAGGCAGAAGCTACGATATGGGCTTTTTTCAGATCTTGCCCATGGGGGAAGATCCCAGTTTTCATGATTATCATGAGTGACTTTTTTTTTTTAAATGTATAATCGGCGTTTTATTTTTTTCCCCCAGAGGACAGACAGTTCTTCAGTCCTTAAAGTCTCAGCTCCTTACATGGGCTTTGATGGAGGGCAAGGGGCAGCACCCGCAGGTCTAAATCAGGGTAGGGGTGATAGGTCCTTGCGAGCTTCCTGAGATCGGTTCCTGACTACCTTGCTATGAATGGCGCAAGTCACACAGTAATGTAGCTTCACATACAGCTTGGGGAGCACATAGGCATCGAAGACACTTGCTTCGGAGATGTCCCTGACAGCTGTGGCCTCTACTACATTTCAGATGACGAACTTCTTAATAGCCTTGTCCTTGGGCACGCACCGGGTGCAGTTCGTGCAGCGAATAGGCTGCACATGGCCACAGCCCTTTTTGGCAGGGCCGTTGTTCCTTCTTTTCTTCGTCATCTCGAAAGTGAGGCCGCAAGAGAGATGAGTGACTCTTAAGTGCTCTTTGAGTGAAAGTTAAATCAAAGGTTAAGGTGAGTTGCCAATTTCTTATAATAGTTTCCTGAATTACCTGTGAGTTTTCCTAGATCTGTTCTGATGTGTGAGAAATCCTACACTGAGAAGAAAACCCAAGCTCTAATAGATCTGGTAAGGAGTGGAGCCCAGTTTGTAGGTTTTACAAAGCATCTGCCCTGTTGACTGTATACAAAAGCTCTAGCTGGAGAATGCAATCATAATTTAAGCTTTTATTTTTATGGTTAAACCTCTTGGTCATCTAACTCGTATTTGGGTAAGGTCTAGATCTCTCCCAGTCTCTGAGAATGTAGTCAAGGGGAGAGTCCAAAGAGGAAGAAGCTCAACTAAAGAGAAAACAGAAGGTGTTCAGTATGGCAGGAAGGGAGAAAGCAGCCAGGAGCTCCAGCCTTAACTCATCCCACCCCATGACTTGAGACTCATCCAAGCCAGTTCTGTTATCTTCATTATAGGGCTGCCTGAATATCTGTCATATGTGGAGATGGCTGGCCAGTCTGAATTGACTTTTTGCTGCTTGGTAAGCAAACATGCCAAGGGTAAACTGGAGCACTTTAGCCTAAAGGGTAGGTGAGTTGTTACAGGATTTTTCTAAGGGAATTTCTAATGGGAGTGCCTTTGCAAAGAGATTTTTACCAACTACCCATGCTTATCTTTTCTCCCCTACCCTGGAAAATCTGATATCTCCTGCAAGAGCCATTAAACTTGTAAACTTGCACATATCCGTATTGACTAGAGTTTTCAATATTTAGCAACCTTAACTTTTAGCATATATCAGTAGCTTGTGAACATGTACAAATAAAGGTAACAAAATCTGTTTAACAAATTTCCCAGTGCTGAACTGAACAGTCTTATTAGACCAACCCAATATTTTTCACTCCTAGAAAATCTAAAAGACCAAAAATAGAAATAAGTAAAGCATGTTAACTTACTAATGAGAGCTATAAAGAGGACTCAGGGAGAATCAGGCAGCCATTCTCTCCATGAGTCCATGTTTAACATGTTCTTTTATTTTTGTGTGTGTGAATGTGTGTTACTATCCAGTCTTCATTTCAGCTTGCAGGACTCTCCTTAACATTTCTTGTAGAGTAGGTTTACTAGTGATAAGCTTTCTCAGTTTTCATTGCTTTGAGAATGTCAAATTTTCCTGTTTTTGAACTAAAGTTTTTCCTGGTGTGAAGATTTGGGTTGATAGTTCATTCATTCAATACTTTGAACATGATAACTTTGCTTACTAGGTTTCATACTTTTTGATATCAGATATTTCTCTTGAAAACATCTTGGATCTAATGAATCCCTTCTCTTTTGCTGCTTACAAGATTCTCTTTGTCTTTTAATGATTTGATTGTAATGTGTTTCTTCATGAATCTCTGAGTTTTCCTACTTGGAGTTTGTTGTGCAACTTAGATTTGTAAATTCCTGACTTTCATCAAATTATGAAATTTCTCTGGTATAATTTTTTAAAATATTTTTTCTGTTGCTTTTTCTTTCCCTCCCTCTAATGGGCTTATATACTGTGTATGTTTATATAATTGATTGTGTCCCACAGGTCCATCAGCTTTTTTTTTTTTTCACTATAGGGTGCATGCGCTCGCCAGACAGACAGAGAGAGACAGAGAGACAGAAAGCGAGAAATCACCCCCCAGGAGGGATGGTCACGCCGCAATCCCTTCTGCTCCATTCTCCTCTCGGGATCTTGGGCATGCACACACACGCGCCTGGCGTGAGTTTTAAGCCACCGGGTCCGGGACACGAACCGCGGTCGACTACGTGGGAGTCCAGCGACATAGCCATTACGCTAACTGCTGGTTCCCAGCTTTTGTTTATTTTTTAAAAGTTTTATTCCTAGACATAGAGACCCTCAACAGGTTTTTCAAATCACAATCTACTCCCAGTTTCTACTGCCCTGGATCACAGACACACGTGTATATGCTAGGCATGGTCAGAGAAATCCCAGGACCTGAACCAAGAACTTTCCTCATGTGGATTCTGCTCTGCCACCACCTACCCCACTTCTGTTTATTTTGCTTCATTCTTTTTTTCTTTCTAAGCCTCAGATCATAGAATTATTGTCGACTTATTCTCAAGCTCATTATTTTCTCTGCCTCTCAAATCTGCTGTTGAACACTTCATGAATTTTCCTTTCAGTTATTAAATTTTTCAACTCCAGAATTACTATTTTGTTAGCTTCTTTTCCATAGTGGTAAAGAAGATATAATATCTACCATGTTTAAGTTTGTAGTTTATTAGTGTTAAGTATATTGACATTGTTGTGTAACAGATCTCCAGAACATCTTCATCTTGCAAAACTGAGACTTTTGTTAGCTACCTTTTAAATTTCTATCTCTGTGAATTTTACTATTTTAAATATGTAAGTAGAGTCCTGCAATATTCTTTTGTGACTACGTTACTTCACTAGCAAAATATTCTTAAGGTTCGTCCATATTGTAGTATATAACAAGATTTCCTTCTCTCTCTCTCTTTTTTTTTTTTTTGGTTTAATGAATTTTTATTTTTCCAAATGTACAGTTGGTTGTGACTGTTTGTGCATCTTCATCAGCAGCTGGGGTATCTCCACCCTTAATTATTCTGGTATAAATTACTTGTACTCTGTGCTTTGAAATTAGTTTGATAAGTTCTTTACTAAGAAGCTCCTGTTGATAAGTTCTCTACTAAGTTGCCCTGGCCAGGGAACTACTAATCTTCAGCCTCTCAGAAACCACAGCTGGGGTTATGAACTTATATTTGGGAACTTCCTTGCAGAGTTTGTCATATGTAGCTTTGTCAAACAAAACCAGGTGATTAAGCTTGTCCCAAACTTTGCCTTTGGACCACTTCTTCTTTTTGGCATTGCCCCCAGATTTGTTCACTGGGTCTTTGTCCTTTTTGGCCCACTTCCCGGCGTCTTTCTTCTTCTTGTCACCCCTGGGCAGCCCCTCGAAGCCAGGAGAGCAGAAGAGGCCACAGCAGCCTCGCTAAGATGTTGGACAGAAAGGAAGCAGCACTCACCCCAAGATTTCCTTCTTTTTTAAAGCTTAATAATATTCCATTGTATGTATATACAATGTGTTGTTTACCCACTCATCTGTGGATAGACATTTGGATTGTTTCTACCTCCTGACTACTGAGAATAGTGCTACTATGAATGTGGCAATGTAAATATCTCTTCAAGACCTTACTTTCAATTCTTTTGGATGTATAAAAGATGTGCGATTGTTGGATCATATAGTAGCTCTCCTGTTAAATTTTTGAGGAACCACCATACTGCTTTCTATAGCAGTAAGCCATTTTATAATAATATCAACAATGCTTAAGTGTTCCAATTTCTCCATTTCCTTGCCAATGCTTATTATTTTCTATCTTTTTTAAATAGTAGCTAACCTAATGGGTTTGAGATGATATATCATTGTTATTTTCCCTATATTTCTCTAATAAGTTGTGATGTTAAATTCATTACTTTGGTATAGCATCCTTGGATGAATATCTACCTAAGTCCTTGGCCTATTTTTAATCTCTCTTTTTTCTATTTTCAAAAAGTGTATGTGCTCACCAGAGAGGGAGAAAGAACCTCCTATGAGGCCTGGTCATGCCACAATCCTCTTCCATCCATTTCTCTCTCCTGTCTTAATTTTGGGCATGCATACACTTATGCCCAGGGTGTTTTTTAGGCTCCTGGGTCCAAGGCCTCAACCATGGTCAAGTATGTGGGATATGAATCCATTAACCACTGAGCTGCATAGCTGAGCCCCTTTCCCTTTCAGTTTTATTAGAAAGTATTTTTTGCTATAGGGAATGTGTACTCACCAGAGAGACAGAGACAGAAAGCAAGAAATCACCCCCTATGGGGGATAGCCACACCACAATCCCTTCTCCTGCATTCTCCTCTTAGAATTTTGTGCATGAATGCACACGTGCCTGGCATGAGTTTTAAGCACCAGATTTGGGACTCAAACTGCGGTCAACTACATGGGAGGCCAGTGATGTAACCATTATTTCACCTGCTGGTCCCATTGTCCTCATTTAAAATAATGTTTTTTATTACTTTTGATGGTTTTATCTAAGTCAGAAGTTTTGTCATCCAGGTCAGAGGTTCTGTCTTCTGCGTGGTGCAGTCTGCTATTAATTATTTTGAGGGAGGTCTTGATTTCTTTTATTACCGTCTTTGTCTCTAGAAGTTCTGATTGGTTCTTTTTTATAGTGACTATCTCTTCCTTGAAATCCTGTAAAGACTTCCTCATCTCTGTCATCATGAATATTCTGATTCTTTTTCTAACATTCCTGAAAATTCTTCATTGTTGTTTGTGATTGAAGAAGAGTTTTTTACTTCATTGAAGGAGAGATATTTCTTTGTTTTCCCATATTTCTTATGCCTCTGCCATAGCCTCTAGTCATCTGATGAATTATACACTTCTTCCTACTTTTCTGGTGTTGATTCTGTAGCGTCAGGGGGGAGGATAGCTTTATTTCTCAGACATGTTCTTGCTACAGGGTATTGTCTTCCAATCAGAGAAGGGTGTATATAGCCAGCTTTAATTTTGGATTTATTTCCGTCTCTCAGGACATGGAGGTGCACCTGGAATTGCACTGGAGAGATTGAAGTGGAAGAGGCAGTAGGAATAATGCAGTGCGCTAGCAGTTCAGTAAACTATAAAATCTCAAAATGCTTCTTGGTGGGCACAAGGCAGCAGAGGTCTGGGACAGTCTTCCTGCCTCATTTCTTGTCCCTCTGAAAACTACTGCTGCTCTCTGCTCCATGGTACAAGGTTGGGAGATTAATGGAGGTGAAGGAATGTGTTAGGGGCTGGCCTGGGATGTACCCGGGACAGTTGAAAGGCAGCTATAGGTCTGAGGTGATTTTACTCCTTCTGTTTGTCTTCCTCACTGCTGTTGCTCCCTGCTCGGTGGCACAGGCTGGGGAAATGAATGGAGGTTTATGGTTAAGTCGTCGATCCATTTTGATTTAGTATTTGTATATTATATAAAGTATGGTTCAAAAACCATTCATTTACTTCCAGATATACAATTTTCTCAGAACTATTTGTTATATAAAGCTTATCTCCCCATTGAATGACCTCACTTTTTTCAAGAATCATCTGACCTTATGTGCAAGGAATTGTTTGTTTCTGGGCTCTATTCTACATCATTGGTCTGTATGTCTTTTTTTATCCCAGTACCACACGCTTTTGATTACTGTAGCTTTGTAGTAAGTTTTGAAATCAGGAAGTGCATGCACAGCTACCTTTAAACGTCTGAATTTTCCTAAGATTCTCATCAGTTTTTCTCAGGACCATGTTTATTTTACTTTAATCTTCTACCTGTAGTTTTTTGCATCATACTGGTGGGTCCAATTATTTTCCTAATTTTGGAGTGGGTGTGAAGGTCAGGAGATTCTTTGTCTAGAAGCTCCCAGCTATGACATCCATTTTCTTATCCTTTTCCTGGAAGATGGTGGTGCCTGGAAAAAGCCTTTGTTTTGGGTCTAGGTCAGGCTGCCTAGGTCAGTCACTGAGCAACCTCTGCAAGAGGCCTCTCAGTTGGTTTTTTCCCTATGTTTGGAAGTAATCTGGATCTTGTTTTTTTAAATTCAGTTATAACTTGGTTTAAATTCTATTCTATATTCAAAACATGGTAAAAGTGTGTGTGTGTGTATATATGTATGTGCACACATTTGTGTGTGGACATTTAGATATGTTTGCTGTTTGCCTGGCTAAAAACGGATGATAGATATGAAAAGAATTTTCTTGAAGAACCCTTGTAGATAAGTCAGCCTAATTAAAAACTGATATGCTGGCCATCCATTTCTGAAGCTTCTGTTTCTCTCTTGAATCCTATTTCTTTATTGTCATGTTTCAGTCAAACGAACCCTTTTCCTTGAATCTCTCACTAAATGCAATTAGGTCTTTAGGACTTTATTTTTTTTTTTATGTGTTTTCTCTCTGGTCTGGAGCCTGTACTCTTTTGCATTAAACTCATTGATCACTTTGGCTTTTGGGATACCAAGTGTTACATTTATACAGTGAGTGGACATTTGATCTTTGGTTATATGCTGATTACCATATGGAACTGACTTTCTTTTTGTTTTCTTTACATGCTTTCGTTAGAAAAAGTTTTAAATATCTGATTCAGTCAGAGAAACTGACAGCAAGTGGCAATTTGTTAAGAGGAGAAGTAACTTCCTAAATGAGTCAAGGAACTTTCAGAGCCAGTCACCTGTCTAATTTGAGTGGATTTGTTAAGTAGGTCCTATGCTATCTGCACATTTAGTAAAATAGTACAAGAAATTTCTATAATTTTCTGTTCCCTTGGTATCCATTTTAGTCAATATTCTTTGTCTTTAAAGTGCAAATTTCCTAATCTACCTTCTAGAATTGAATAGAAGACTTGAGCTATATGTGAGGATAATCAAACTTGTTCCAGGTAGTGATGCAGTTTGACTTATAGTGTTCTTTCAAACTAATGAGTTTTATAGTCTCTTGACTAAAATTCTAAAATAAAAGTTATAATTCTTTGACTCTGTATTATATGTGTGTACATATATGTGTGGTATGTTGTGCTTATGTGTATGTTTGTCTGTATATGGTAACAAATTGATTTAAATGTATACTTATAGGTTAAAATATGCTCAAATGCTATTCAAGTTCACGTGACTTGGGTAAAATCTTTAAAGCTGATTTAGAATTGTTAAATATGAATCAAAATGTCTTCAGAACTGTTAGCATGTGAACCAAGGGCCTAAATGGCCTCTGTTATAAATGGCCATTCTTAGTGCCACATGGACAGTTAGGTTACGGAAAAACTGGGGAAACTGAGAACTCTCTTGTGTTTGGTGATTCAGTCTTTAGATAAGATGAGACTAGCTAATGTAAGGCTAGCTTGGTTTTCCTTTACCTCAGAGGAAAGCACCTTACCTTGTTTTTTCATAAGTAACTCAAAGATAATGGTTAAAAACAAATTGGGTAAATGTAAATGGAGTAAATGTTTGTAATTGGACTTGTCATCATTTTTACATTTTTCCAAGTGATTTAAATTTTAAAGGCATGGTATGTTAAATTGTTTTAATGATTGCTTGAGTTATTTCTAAGTTTAAGTGTTGTATATACTTTGACATCATGTTTTATATGGCATAAGTCTGAAATGTAACTTGATCTGTTAACAGCTTGTGTTGTAAAAAAAAATATTTCTAGATATTATAAAATGGATGTTAAAATTTCAGAATAATGGTAACCAAAGCTAGAAATTAGAGAAATAATTATGTACTCAAAATATACAGAGAAAATTAAGATGTTTTTGGTGAACAGGAAATGAAAATAGATGTGAGGGTGTGTTTTTGTTCCAGAGGATTGTCTAATGTGGAGGATGTTTGAAATTTGTTTTAGAGTAAGTAAATGAAAAAGAAAATATGGATAAAACTAAGTATAAAAAGTTGGGAAAAAGGAAATGTGGAATCTTAAGGTAAAACTAACTAGAATTGACTAAACTTATCCAAAATTCTGTTAAAGACTAAAATTTGTTTTGTTTTTATATAATGGTATCAAAAATTAGTAAAGTTTTTTAAAAAATACTTTTTGAGTATAAGAAAAAAATAATTCTGTGTGACTTCTACTATCTTAATCAGGTTATCTAGCTATAATAGTTAAAAAGTCTGATTCTAATCTATTAAAGAGCAGTTTTTTTATGGTAATTGTTTGAAATTTTTTAATTGTCACCTTGGTTAAGTAAACAACAGTCACAATGCCCTGATCCTGTTTTAATCAAGTGTTGTAAACCTTTGATATTTGTCAGACATCCTACATCAAATTTCAGTTCCAGTTTAAGGTGTTTTGTTTTTTTTTTTACCTTAAACTAATTTTTGAAAATTATTAACAGAGCCCTTGGATGTCTGAGACAGATTAGACTTTCTGACATGTTGAAATTATATGGGAAATATTGTCAAATAAGAAATGGTGTTTAGCTCTCTATATACAAATTTGTGTCAATGGGTGTTCCAAAATTATATGAGATCCTTAAATATCTGTTATATATCAGTGTATTATTAATCATACTTGTAATGCTAAATAGTTCTAATGTAGCTTGTCACAGAAATTATCAAATTTGTCTACTTTGGGTTATAGTAAAATCAGATCTTGAACCAGGGCCATTTTAAATTTTGTTGTCTATAGTTAAAATGCTTTATTCTGATGCTCTTTCTAAAACATTTTGTGATAAGCTACAATCCAAAAAATTGCCTCTTTTAAGGAAATTAGTGAAAAAGACTCTTAAGTACTCTTTTTAAAGAATTGTTTATGTAGGTTTATTTATTATTATTGTTACTATTTGATTTGAGAAGAGACAAATCAATATAGACATCCCTATCTCAGTAGGGATAGTGAGAAGGCAGGCCACCAGGTTTGGGACTCAAACTGTGGTTGGCCATGTGGGAATCCAGTGTCTTGGCCATCATGTCACCTGCTGGCCCCCAATAAAGTACTCTTAAATATAGGTTTTTGATAACTTTGAGATTATATCTCTGAACTTCCAGGATTTAAATGGAAAGATTGGACCATAACACTGCAAACTCAACAAAAGAGAGATTAATTACATGAGACTGAACTGGTGAAATAGAATTTTTTTACTTATGACTAAAACATTACTGATTTTCTTCTATGATTTGTCTTCTAGATTTAAGGATTTTTGTCTTCTTGAGCTGTTGATAGGCTCAACAATTTGTTAATTTTTTTCCTTTTGAAATTGTAGCAAACTTTTCTCTCTTTCTGATCCCCTGGAATTGGAGAATATTGTTGAGCATTCTTATTTTGTGACAGTATGGTTGTTTGCATAAGTTCAGTAATACTTGTTGCCTTGCATCAGAAATTGGAAACACTGGTTATTGCCAGGGCTTTGACTGGTATGTCATATCTGGAGATATGACCAGAAAGCTAAGGAACTAAGGTTGATTTCAACGAAGCCAACAGTTGCTCTTGGAAAGATTGCCTGGTACCACAAGCAGTTCTGCCTGGCAGGCAAGTAAAGAATGTCACTTCCTGACAGGCCCCAAAGTTCCAAGTACAGGTACAGTCAGGATGGATTCCTGGCTTGGCTCAGTAGTCTTGTGAGGCTTCTTAAAGAGTCTAATCTGAAGTTTTTTATAAAAGCCAACTAAATTGATTAGTATTCTTATTGTACTTTGTGCAAATAACGGACCAAATTAAGACTAAACTTATTTGCAAATAAGTTAGTCTTACTATGTTTTTTTTGGTAAAAAGGGGGAATGGAAAGAAGAAAAATGTTTCTCAAAAAAAACTATAGTGCATTTATCACTAGATTTTAGCTCTGTACATATTTGTTTGAGTTTTTAGTATCTACCTAGTGTTTGGACAGAATTCTTTATTTCCTGGCTTTAAGTCTTAAGCAAGTTTTTTCACATTTTAAAATTTTGATTCATTAAAGCTAAAACTGCTTTTCTTGAAATTTTACACACTGAGGATGATCAATTAGATACACTCCCCAAATCACCACAATAACTGGAGTATAATGAGTGTAAATGCAAATGACAGGCCCGAAAATTCTATCGGATCACCTCAGCCTTTTTTTTCACTGTATTTGATTGGCAAAATTTGTCTTAGATCATAAAATAGTTTTGAATTATATCTTGGCTTATTAAAGAAGTTCACATGATGACATTTCATGTTGCACTTACAAATCTTAGGTAAAAAAGTACTAAGCTACCTGGCTACTGATAAAAATAGGCTAGTGTTGATGTAAAAAACCAACTCTGTGAAAATAATAATGCAGTTTATTTCTAAGTAAAATACGAGTGACCTAGGCCCAGAGAGGAGGCAAAACATGTCTTTCTTCAGGTAATCAGGTATAAGGGTTCCTTTTATTTGATTTTGAGAGCAAGAGACTAAGTTTGGAATTTAGTGAAAAGTGAAGAGTTTTTCTGTTAGTCTGGCCCCAAAAGACAGGACATGTGGAATGGGAGGGGGACTTGTAAGTTATGTGGGTTTTATAGTTTTTAAGTTGGTGATTAAAAAAGGAAGGTTGCTGAAATCAGAAAAGAATGTACTTTACGAGAGATGAAGAAACTTTATATATATATATATATCACAAAGATACTACTTCAGGGATGGAATGTAGGAAGACTCCTGTCAAAATGGTCTGTTAATGTTTGTGGGCATGACTCCCTCCGGGCACCCTGGAAAGGATTTTGAAAAATAGGAAAATGCAGTCAGACTTCTGTCCTTATCAGCAACTTTGTTATCTTGTTTTATATCTTAATTAAATGTGCTTTCAGATTTGAAAATATAACAGTAGAAGTTAGTGCTAGCATAATAATATTGAAAAACTAAGGGGAAAATTCTGAATATTTTGAAATAAATGCATGCTATTTCCTACAATCCTGACCTCTGAAACTACGTCCTCATTCAGCAAGAAGCAGCCAGATTGGTCATTGCCCATTTTCCCTCAGGATTGGGAGGCTTTTCTA
>NW_006205016.1:39388-52539 GCF_000334495.1 Tupaia belangeri chinensis
ATATTGTTTTTTCTCTCCCCAAAAAAAAAAAAAAAAAAAAAAAGGAATTGTCACATCACATCATAAAGTTTTCAAAACAGTACATTTTATTTTACAGCAGACAACAAACTCAATTGATCTAGTTTGTGGCATAGAGATGGCTTTAGACTGCTTTTTGGTGGTCATCCATTCTTATCAAGATTCTTTCAATGTTCAAAACACTCAAAACTCAACAGAGAGACTGCATTTTACATTAGTTTACAAGTCCAAGTGTCTTCTATTTATCTTAGTATTTTGAAAGAGACCTTTTGAGGTAGAAGAGTAGTGATGAAGCAATTTCCTTTAAAAATGAATTTTTTAACAACTTCATTTATGCAACAAAATCAGATGATGATAGCATGTTCTCATATTCTTGTTTAATCAGAAGTGATAATGATGCCAGAAACTGTGAAAGGAAGGCTTTTAGTTACTTTCTCCTTTCCACTTTCCAGTACTTTCCCCACCCTCACATGAAAAAGGAGTGTTACTGATTTCAGCTGATACCACATTAAGAGTCAAACATTATTATTGCAGATGTATCCAATACCATACTAAAAATGTACAAAGTAAAAACTAGAAAACTTTCACCCCAAAATCTTTTTCAACTTTGTTCCCTCCACCTAATATACTTTACCATCTATCCATTTCCTTCTAGATTTATGAATGTCATTATTGAATTGCCATGTAAACTAGTTTTTGATTCTCTGAGAGTAGGTACGGACTATAATACACAGTAAAATCCTCTTCCTTGGCAGCAAATTTTGACTTCAGTTTTAAGATAATGTTATGATAGAGAAATCACAATGATTAGATTAATAATCCCACTCTTATCTAACCCAAGGTTTAGTCAATAACCAAAAAAAATAATTATTTCCCAAAACTGTGTAACAATTTTTTTCCTCATCTCAACAATAATTGGTTACTGGAACTGCATTAATGAAAGCAATCCCAACTTAGACCTGGAGGTAGTAATGTTCTTAAGACCCAACCTAGAACAAAAAGAGACTGCCCTTAGAAATGGGTTTGACCTTTTCTTTCACTCTTCCTCCTGTCCCACCCTCTATGAGTGATTTTAAAATAGAAAAGGTCAAAGCCCAGTTGGGACTAGACTTAAGAAAATTTGACAGGGTGGTGTTTTTCCATCCAATTTCTGCCAATTATTTTCCATTTTTGTTTTATTGCCTTTATAACTGAAGCAAGCATTGGTAGATTTTACATTATTTTCATCCACTGATATTATTCTATTATAACAAGCCCTTCTTCAGCTGATTTTGATGGTAAGGAGAACTTTTCTTTTTTAGATTTTTATTAGAGGGTGTGTGTGCTCATTGAACAGAGAGAGAGAGAGACAGAAAGTAAGAAATCTCCTCCCAGGGGGATTGGCCATGCCACAATCATTTCTCCTTCAATCTCCTCTCAAGACTTTGGGCATGCACATACACGCACCCAGGAGTTTGAAGCCACCAGGTCTACGACTCAAACCGGTTGGCTATGTGGGAGTCCAGCGATGTATCCATTACACCATCTGCTGGTCCCAAGAAAGAGAACATTGCTGGGGCATAAGTTGAGAAGCTGTTACAAGAGAAACCATGTCTCTATTTCCATTTTGTTATCTGCCGAGAATTGTTTCTGAAAGGTATTTTCTTAGGAAGTGTATATGTGTCGGTATGTAAAGGGTATAGAATCAAAGACAAAGATTGCAAATTAACTAAAAACCAACCGTGACTAAAGCATGGGTGGTTCCCCACAGCTGGTACCCATGAGACTGGGGTTTGGGAATTAGTTGGTTGTCATCCCTCTTCTGCCCAACAGTGGTCAGTCATATTTCACTGAGGGATGGGCTAGGGAAATGGAGTGTCCGTTATAAAGAGGGCTCCTGTAACTTAAGGAGTAAGCTCATTAGAAAACCCAGCTACCTGCTTATTGTAGTGGCCAGAGTGGTAGGAGAGATATGGAGTAGGAATCAAACCACACAATGCTGTTTAGAGACTAAGCCATGCACCTAACCAAAATACATGCCAGGAGAAAGTTCAAGTTCTCTGGGAAGGTATACATTTTTACATGTCTCTTGGGTTGAAAGTATACCAAAGAAACTTATACCCAAAAGGCATCCAAATATACTTGTTGAATAACTGGAAAAAAATGAATGAATAATAACCTTCCTCATATAATCAAATTTCTGAGCCTATTAATAAGCAATTATCTTTTAATTGAGATCTCTTGTTTTCTAAGATTTAACACTATGTTTGACATACTAATACAGATACTTCTGTTTAAGGGTATCACTCCATTTATTGTTTTTTAATTGTATCTTCAAGTGAGACCAAGTGCCTAGAACAGATCTATTTCATTTAGCACCATCTTCATCAATATTTGTATGAATTCTAAAAAAATTCAAAGCCCACTCTTATTCCCACTCTAGAAAGTGTTCCGAAGAGGTGACCATTTATATAAAATCATTCCATCTCAATATCTTAACACAGCTGCTCAATGAAGTTTGTTAAACTCAATAAATAATCGTAGTCTCTTAGAAAATTTGTTTTTGTGTTTCTACCATAAGCTAGTGAGATTAAGAGCATTTTGTTCTAGGTCTATTAAAAGTCTTCATTCTCCTTAGCATTTAAAAACACCACTTTATTCATATTTAATAATTATTTACCAAATATAGTGTTTTTCTGACTATAAGCTAGATTGATGAGCAACTATGTTTAAAAGTAATGGTTTCATCTAGATTCTCATCTTAAATTATTCAATTGTAATAAAAGCAGAATTTTTAATTAATGATATAAGGGCAAACCCTGAACCCTTTCATCAGTCTTTCAGCTTCAAACTAGGCTGATGAGCAAGTATCTTTGGGGTTTCCTAGAACTAGGAAAAATGTCCATTTTATGTGGAAAGAACCTTGCCTTTATTTCTTCTCCTTTTAAAACATCTCCAAGGCAAGTAAATGGGCCTTTGGGACCAGAATAATAAATTAATTCACTGAACACAATATCTTGTGCCGAACAGGGACTCAAATACTATTTACTCAATAGTCAAATCACATATTTTTTTTTTCTTCAGCTGTGACCAGCTGTAGCTCTTTAGACTCGGCCCATTTCACCTCTCTTATTCTCAGGACATACAATGGTGTAGCCCACATAAAAGATGCTTTGTTTATCAGATGAAGCGAAAAGCAAACTTGGCCCCTTCATTTTTGCTCCTTTACTATCTGTAAGACAGGCCAGGGTAAATCTAATTCATCTCCATCATCAACATTCACCATTTAAGAAACTGCATGGAGAACCACATCCTGCTAAAAAAAAATCCATCTGTTCAATTAGACCAGGGAGCAAATATCCCTGTGAAGAGTATTTTAACTCTCACTTAGCTCACCATTTAGCACACAGACTTGCACTAATCCATTTTTCTCATGTTTTCATCACTGATTAAACTTCTTAATGGTTCACTGACTCTTGGTCTGGATCTCACATCTATTATCTCAGTTCCTCCTGTGAGTACCAAATAATGATTAAAAACTATTTTTATATCCAAGGGCATGCAGATGAGGTTCTGAGCCTCATAAAAAGTAATCAGAATTCATTCATTAAGCCAGTCGTTAATTCCTATCTCTATATAACTGTAGGCTTTGCAAATTTACACATGGATCTCTGTTGCATATTCAATAACATTTTTTTTTAACCCTCAGTTGTTATTTCTCGGGATGAGAATAAATAATCAATGTTCAATCAGCAGATGTTGCTTTAGGTATAGCAGTTTACAAACTGTAAATTGATTTAATAGATTTTTCTTCTACTATTCAGAACACAATAAAGATGGCTTATCTTTGAATCCCCAATGCCTAGGAAGGACACTGGCACACAACAGGTCATTACTACTCATTCATGCATTGGGTTGTATACATATTATATTCACAGTTTTCAATAGTTAACATTTCTTATTCAATTTTTTTCTACTTTTATAATAACTGCGATACAATTTTATAAATCCAGTACTGAGCACTAGATAAGAAAACCAAGTTACACTTATATGGTGCTTTAGAATCCACAACATGCCCACATATGCATTGCTGTGTTTATTCTCAGCTGTAGGCACGATGGAATGTGATAAACCTGTAATCTCTTCAGTGCTTATAACAGTAAGTTTACAGAGTGGGCAATCAATATTGATTCATTCAGCAGGTATTTAAACCCTCAGCTTATATATTTATTTATATTACTCTTCTTATTGTAGGTCAAGCACACAATGAGAATTTAAGATAATGCCTATCTTGCAGAAAATTTATATAGAAAATATCTAATGTCCTGCATTTACATAGCACTTTATAGTTTAGAAAACATACACATTAATTACCTTTTTTCTTGCTACCTGGGAAAATATACTGGTCATAATTTAAATGGACCTCACCAGTGAAGTCTTGACTGATTAAATTAAGTGGTTTCATTCTTTACATCCAAACAGTATAGAGCATAAACTTCCTCTTATTATATGTGAGAATTACTTGGGAAATTTTATCTTGAATTTCACAGTACTCAAAACAATAGTTGGTATGTAAAGAGGTGGTTATTATTCATTCATAAACATGTATACCACTGATATTTGTATAGTGCTTTAGTTTACAAAGTACTTTAATATGCACTTCTATTCTGAAATTTTTAGTACCATGAGAATATTTTCTTCCCTTTTGGTTTCTCTGGTATCTTGAATAGTATGTGACATACTACAGATGATCACAATAGTTTAAGCCTGGTGTTTTCAGTATACTTTATAGTTTAAAGCAGTTTCCATGTGTTATCTTCTTTGCTACCTGGAATACTGTATTTTTACTCAAAATCACCAGAGTAGGAGAAACACATTGGCCTCAAATAAATAAATTATTCATTCATCGAACACCGAATTCCTTATGACTGCATAGAACTACATTCTCTTGAAAAAGCAATTTTTTAATCATGCTTCTTTTAACCTTTGTATCCATAGTGTCTAGCACAGTATAATGTATATAAGAAGTAATCAGTATGTATTCATCAATACTGAAACTTGTAAGGTTTTAAGTGCTTTAGAGTTTACAAAGCACATTCACATATTTTTTTCTTTGGTTTACTAGGATATAATCATAAATAATCTTTGTGTTCTCAGTGTCTAGCACAGGGACAGGCACAGAGACAGAAATTAGTATTTTGGGGGCATATTCTATGGTATTTACATCAGGGGGTGGTAATGTATGGACAGCAGGCCAAATCTACTTGGATCATAAGCTAAGAATGGTTCTTACCTTTTATAAAGGTTGTTTTTAAAAAAGAATAAGCAACAAAGACCATAATGCTTGCAAGTCTAATACCCCTGATTTACATAATGCTTTACAACTTACACTGCACTTTCAATGGTTAACTGTGCATGATTGCCAATATACTATTAATGAGTATGTCTTGCTTTTTTCTCGTTTTATACACACATTGTCAATCATTTATATCGAGTTCCCTCATAACTGAGGGGAAAAGAATCAAAGAAAGGGTAAAACCTGCTAAATCGTCCCAAGTTCTGTTTAAGTCTGGAGGTGAGTATTAAACCCAGGAATAGAGTTGGCAAAGTCCAACAAATTATTTGGCCACTACTATGAGCAGGGAGTTCAGGTTACCCCTTAGGGCCTCACTCCATCACAGGCCCAATCACCCTCTCTGTAACCAACATTAGAAATCCCAAAACCCAGGAATCCTGCTCACCTAAGCTCAAAGAAGGAAGGTATTGCTGGTTGGTGCTTCTCAGAAGGCAGGCACACCTGTGCATTTCTTGCCTAATTCTTCTCATTGGCCTGGAGCATCTCTTCACATTTTCTCTAGATAACCTGGAAGTTTATTTTCTAAACAGCCCTAGGCTGTCCTCTTCTCATCAGCCAAGTGCTTCTGAGGTTTAAAAGGGACGACTGAAATACAGTATCAGTTACATGGATTCTTGATCCTGAGGTGAATAACAAAAACCAGACTAGATATTGACAGAATTTTGATCTCTCTCAAGTAGAGTAAATGTGAAGAGGAATAAAAGTTTTAGAAACACTAAAACCATGAGGAACAGCTAGAAACTGTTAAAAACTGGCTTAGAACTGGCCCAGGCATAGTATTGCCAATCTATGGATATATTCCTTTAAGGTAAATGGCAATATCAAAAAGTACATCTCAGAACAAGCAAGTTTAAAAGAAGAGAACTGGAAAAGTCTAAGGGTAGGGGTTTAATAATAGAAAAAGAGCTAAGGTTTAAGGTTATCTTGTTGGAATTTTCTTGGGTCTTGAAGTTTCTATCTTTCTTGGATTCTAGGTCATAAATCTGCTTCCAGTCTTTAGTCTTATGATATCTGTTTCTCTTGCACCTTCTGTCCATCTAGGATGGTTTGAGTCTTATTTATCTTTAGAACCTTTAACCCATGGATCTTAGGTCTTCAAACTTGGGCTATCTCAGGTCATTGGTCTCAGTTGTCAGGTCTTCCATGTGTCCTATTCCAGCTCTTAGACCTTCAGCCCCAAACCTGGGTCTTTGACCTTCTGTCTTAACTTGAACCTTCCACTCAACTCAGTCAGGTTTTTGTCTAACTCGGGCCATCTTTTGTACATCTTGCCTCTGGAGGCTTCTGATGGTCTCAGATCTGAGGCTTCCATTTATCTTGGGATATGGGCTTTCCATCTTGGTTCTCAGGTCTTAGGTCTCAAAACATCTGTCTTATCCTTTGGGCTTTATATCCATTATGAACAGTCTACCTTCAATCCATCTTAGGTCTTGAGTTTTACTTCAGTATAGGCTCTAGGCCCTTGTTGTGGTCTTGAATCATCTCACAGGGCAACCAGGATAAGAAATGGCTCTGTAATACTTATTTTGGTAAGTGATATTCTGCACCTATTGGAAAGGGGTTAGGAGGCCTCTCTGACACACATGACATACATGCACACATACACAAAGAAATAGCCAAAGAAAAGTAATACATGAAATAAGAGAGAGACCCATGAAGAGGCTGAAATTCTGAAAGGCAAGTAGAAAGGAAAAAAGTAAAGAAGAAACACAAACAAACAGAGATTAATGCTAAAAAAGAGAAAATCACAAACAGCAAAGAGATACTGAGGCACACTGTGGAGGAAAAAGTAAAAATAGCCCAAGACAGGCAGAAAGGAAACGTAGAAAAGAGAAATGCAAGATAAGGAGAAGCAGCAATAAGTAGGCCAGAAATAGAAAAAGGTAAAAATGTCAAGCCAACAAGAAAGTAAAAAGATTACAAACCACCAGAGTTCACAAAGATAAAAAGAAGAAAAGTAGACAAAACAAGGAAAGGACAAAACACACAACATATGACTCAAACAAGAGACACAAAAGGAAGAAAGAATGATAGAAGAACCAGATCTAGGAAAACAAAGAGAAACAGCAACAAAATGAGAGAACTAGAGAGGTACATTTAAGACAAGGCACAGATCACTCTTAGGAAAAAAAAAGAAAATGAAGAAAGACATATAGGAGAAATTAGCAAGAGAAACATGGAAATAGCTAAGACAACTTTAGAAAGAAAAGAGCAGAGACATTCAAGAGAAAAACAGACAAGCAAAGAAATATACACTTACTAGTGAAACAGTAAGCAAAGGCATTCATTCAGAGAAGGAGGATAAGAAACAGAAGAGACAAGATACAGCAAGGGGCACAAAAGGCACAAGAAACATCACAAAAGATAAAAAGAGAAAGCCAAAGAGTGCCATTAATAATTATAATAAACCAGTATTATTACAAATCTATATCTACTCTTACCAACAATAATAATTATAAAACCACCACCACCCCAACATGCTTGATCTTTTACTCACAAACTTTTTCCTTAGGGATTTCTTACATAGAACCCAAACATGCCAACTCTGCCTGCCACTAAACAGTGATAATGGTTACTTATATTTTGTCAAATAAACTTCTGAAACTTGTCAAGTACTTTACTAAGTACTTTTCATAAATGGTTTTATTTAACCCTCACAGACAAGTTAATCAGACTGAATTGCCAAAGTTCATACACCTAATGAGTTGTAGAGAAAATTTAAGCACAGAATGTATATCTCTTATCATTCTGCAACAACTATGTACTAGGATTTTCATGACCATCAAATGAGATGTCACAAATAAGCGAATATTTTTATAAAGGGCCCTTAGAAAGCATTTGTCAATCCCCTCATTTATTTTAGCTTCACCTTTCCTCACCCTTCTAGAAAACTAACTTGGTTTTCACACCCTGCACTATTATAATGTCTACTCCAGGGTCCAGGTTTCTTTTTACACCAAATCTTATTAAGTGCAAATAGATTCTCTCACAAATGGTGATTAAAAAGGGACACCTTTCAACAGAAAGCAAAAACTATGTTTCAGGCTTCTCAATGTTTAAATACCTCTAAGAATAGCAGAGGATTCAAGGAAGGAAGAGCAGAACAGACAAGTAAAGGCTGAATTCCTCAGTAATACAACCAGTAAGCAGACTAATGTCTGTGAGTTGCTTCAGTGAACCAGCTGGTAATATGGGAGCCTGGTCATCATACCATTTCACATCCAGCCCCACTTAACGTTAAACCACCACACCCTATCCAATGCCAGCTCCCAACAAACAGCTATTATTTCTGGAACAATCTTCACAGGGTTGCAATACCAGCAACTTACTTCATTCTGGTATTCTAAAATGCTAGAGTAGCCATGTTGATCTTCAGGTAGAAAGTCTGACTTCTTTTATTGTGTTCAAATTTCTTGATCTACCTGAAGATCCAGCTCTCTGCACTGCTTTTGAGAAGGATCATGATTCAGCAGTTATGAAGGGAACAGTCACGAACTACAAAAAACAAAACAAACAAACAAACAAAAAAACAAAAGATAAACCATATAAATGTCATAAAGCATTGAGAACTGTGCTAGAATTACGGACACAGAACTTAGAAAATTATAAACTCAAAACTTTAGGTCTTTAGAGCTTTTAAATGGATATTTTTTTTTCATTTAATACAATAGGAAAACTATAGTATAAATGGAAAAATATCCTGCCCCAAATTACTAGATAATCCACTGGAGACCTCACCACCAGTCATAGCTTTATACTATTAATTGAACACTGGAGTCTTATTTAAAATGCCAATCAGCTAGGAAGGAGTCCCTTTAAAATGATTGACTGAAATAACAAACACAAACAATAGATATGAGGTGAAAAGAGAATAGGTCTAAGAACAGGATCCCCTTTACTTAGCTTTAAGTCTCCTGGATCAAGACTACCAAAACTATAGCAGCAATTCCAAAACTTATTATATTGCTTTCTAAGATAAAGGTGAGTCACTCTGGGAGATAGACATTCTCACAGTAAGAAAATCCACATAGTATACTGGACCTAGGAGAATTTACCTAAAGTGTCCAAGTATAGCAGATCTCCCTAGGTAACACATTTCTAGATTGTAAACTTTCTAAGTTCTGTTAGTAATTTTTTCTATCTCTAAGTATATGGGTCTTTCTAGTAAATTATAATATTTCAAGAGTTCCTACCCATGAAAACATCCCATAGTACTTACCAGGTACCTGCTCTTTTATGAAGGTTGCTTAGCAATGCCTATACAATGAGAGTTTCCTGCATTGAATGGTCACCTTGATTTCTAAATCCCCACAACTCCCTAGTCAGCTTCTTCCATCACTGACCTTGAGAATGCAGGGTCCTGCTTCTTTAGATCCTGTCTGCCAATATAAAACTTTGTGCCATTTTCTGTAAGGTTTCCATTTGTAGTTATGAGGCTTCCATTAGCAGGAACAACATAAAAAGATAGGACTCTCACTTATCTTCTCAAACAGCTTGTGTGTTTATATACCAGGGATATCTCAAGGCATCTTGAAGTATGTAAATGATTGACAAAGTTCTCCTTATTGGACCACAAGAGATTTTGGGGACCAGATGGGACAGAATGATTTGCTCATGAGATCAATGTTGCTGATGTGGGAGTTGTCCCTGTTCTCCTAAAAGAAAGAAAAATTCAGCTGTAGGTCTCTTATCACATACAATAGTTCCATACTGAACATCCTAACTCAGAGACTGCTACCCTCTTCACATTATGACTTTCACCAATTTGACACCTTATTGCTTCCCATGTTAGTTAGGAAACTTGTTTTTATCAAAGTAGACACAGGATAATGAATACAATTTTAGTGAAAAGCTAAATGCAATGTATACTGTAATACAAGGTTAAAGTTAAGATGACTTACTGTGCTTGTAGGGACAACTTACCCAACTTGAGTTGTGGTGGCTATCTTTGAGACTTCATCCTTTCATCTGAGCCCAGGAAAGTATCTTGGTAGACCCTCCTGACCTAGGGTTGTTGCCCAGTGGTAGTGAGCTTTTCCCCTGGAGGATCCTCATGCCCCATCTCCACCTAGGGATCGTCAAAGGGAATGGGTCGCTAACACTGTAAAGCAACAAGCCTATTCTTCTGAGGAAGATCTGGAGAAAAGACAAAAGAAAAATAAATTATCAAGATGGAGAACACCGGGAAAGTCTGTCCCGATGTGCAATTGGTAGCTGTGTTAACCCATGTCTACCATGTTCTTCATATGAATTGAGGGGTAAGCATTTATAGCTGTGTAGAGCTCTGTATTCTAGCGACTATGCCAGTAACGTGAAAATTCTATTCATCCCAGCTCCATTTCAGGTACTTTCCTTGACCTCCAAGAGCAATTTAGAGCTAAATAACTACTTAATTTTCCATACTGTGCTTGATTGTCTAGTCTCTACAAATGAGCAATTCTCTAAATATACCTTATTAATGCCCCTATATTCTCATCAGAAAATATAGTGAGGATCAAGAAATCAAGCGATTGAAACTAAACAAAGTTAAAGCTTTCTCAACCAAAAAAGTCATGAAGACACTTTAAAAAGTTCACAAAGAAATGGGTTATTATCTATTGATGATAATGTGTATAATATCCCCAACTGGACTGGTGAGAAGTGTATTCATGTTGGAATATTCACTTTACAAGCTAAGTGACATATGTGATTGAATGCATAAAAGAAATTTAAATTAAATTAAATTTTAAAAAACCCACTCTAATGTGTTCTGAGCCTGAGTGCTGTAAGAATTCTTCACATTGCCTCCGGCTTCTTTTATCAAAGCATTTACTCAAAGAGTCTGTCAGTTAATTGTGCGGCATTTGACTCTTATTTTTTTCTTTTATTGTTTTTCCAATTTGCTATAGGGCATGCGCTCATGAGAGAGAGCGAGCGCACACTCTGGGAGGATGGCCACACAGCAATCCCTTTTCCTCTGGTCTCCTCTCAGGATCTGGGCTTGCACACATGCACATACAACTGAAGTGTTTTTTTAAGTCATGGAGTCCAGAACTCAAACTATGCAGTCAGCCATGTGGGATCCAGCCGCCTTAACCACTATGCCACTGGCTGGGCCCGCCTCTTTTAATTTCTACATTAAGTAGGATTATTCTGGAAAAATTCCAAGGTAAATAAAATTGTTTTCCATTCAATCTATATGCTATAGTTCTTGAAAACTTGTATAATGGGAAACCAACAGAGGTCTAGGATACTCAGAGAAACCAAGAATGCTCATAGGCATATGGAACTCCAGTTAAGACAACAGCTAAGCAAATCTATGCAAAAGGAAAAACAAGATACAGAAGGCCAGGGATCCAGTAAATACCTTATATAGGCCCTAGGGATCTCTTCTATCTTTTATCAATTTCATTGATTTTCAGATTAGAAAACCTTCAACTTCTTAAAACAAAGGAGTGGTGCGTGCGTGCCCAAGATCCCAAGAGGAGAATGGAGGAGAAAGGATTGCGGCGTGACCATCCCCCCGGGGGGGTGATTTCTCGCTTTCTGTCTCTCTGTCTGTCTGGCGAGCACACGCGCCCTATAGCAAAAACCTCTCCAAAAAAAAAAAGGAGTGGCAGTGACAATAAAATTAAGGTCTGCCAAAACAGAGCTGACACAGATCAAACTGATCTTATTTAAAAACAAATCAGGAGAACTTAATACCAGTCTACCAAAAACTGTGGGAATAATTTAAAAGTCAACCAATTAGACAGCATAGGTTTGTTCTATTTGCTAATTACCTAGGTGAAAAGAAAGGAATTAATTCACTGCTTTGCACCTCTCTTCATTTAAGAAATAAGGATCAATTATGCTTGCATTTACAGACCTTACTGGAGCCCAGTTCTATTTTTTTTTCATTTTTAAACTTTTAATTAATTAATTAATTTACATTCATTCCCTGACCATTGTCACAGTATATAAATGGAAAATTGTTATATTTTTTTCTTCCTTATTTCTCACCCTCTGCCATTTCTCACCCTCCTCTCACACTATCTCTGGTGTCTACAGTTGTTTTCCATTCCTTTTATCCCCCACATTTTATTGATTCACAAAATTTCTTAAATAATCTAACTACTTTCAATAGCAAGTTCAGCTGGTATATACATATCTGTGAACACATATCTGACTTTAGGCATGAAACCCTGAGTAGAATGAACATACTATAAGATAGCATCTAGCTGATGCTATATAGCTTACTACAGTCATTAAATAGGTATTTTTTAATAAATTTTTTAATTTCAAGAAAAGTATTTTTAGCTTTAGTAAATCAAAAAAATGCTAAGGAACTTTGCTTAAAACTTAAAAGCCAGGAAAGAGATTAGGATTCTTTTCAAATACTAGGTACATGAACCTATCGGCAGCTCAAGACAGGATAAAAATCCTTAAAACCAGAAAACAAAGCCTAGGAGAAAATCAGCAATGTTTTAGTCAAAAATCATAAAATGCTATTTCACCAGTTCAGTCTCATGTACTTAATCTACTTTCTGTTGTGGTTCAATCTTCCCGACTGAATTCTGGGATATAATATTCAACTCCAGATTTGTCCCTACGGTAAAGTTGGCCATTTTCTTAGTTTCTGAAATCTTATTTCTGTGCGTCTGTATTTAATTTTCCTTGTATAGCACTCGCTAGAGAACTTCTTGGAGATCTGGTCCAGTGTTGGTAAATTCTTTCGAGTTTCTTTATCTGAGAATGTTCTTGTCTTTTCTTCCCATATGAAGGATAATCTTGCCAGGTACAGTATTCTTGGTTGAAATTACTTTTCCCTTAACACTTT
>NW_006205016.1:52609-55596 GCF_000334495.1 Tupaia belangeri chinensis
GTAACTTGATGTTTCTCTCTTGCCAATCTTACTATCTTGTCTTTGTCTGTGGTTTTGGTCAATCTGGCTATAACGTCTCTTAGAGATCTTCTTGAGTTGATTCTATTTGGGGTCCTTTGTATTTCTTGGGACTGGCTCTCTGAATGCCTCTCTAGATTTAAAATGTTTTTCTCCAGGATTCATTTTTATGGTTAATTTTCTTAGTCTTTATGGTGGATTTTTCTAGGCCAGCGATTCTATCTTCTACATCTGAGATTTGATTTTCTATATAATGTAGTCTGCTTTTAATACTTTCAAGGAGGTTTTGACTCCTTTATTATAGTCTTCATCTCTAACAGGTCCATTTGATTCTTTTTTAAAGTATGTAATTCCTCTTTCAGCTCTTGCAAGAATTTCCTCACCTCCTGGAACTCATCAGCTCCTTTCTCCTGCCTCTTCTGGAGTTCATTATCTCTCTTCTCTTCCATCTCTGTAGCTTTGTCACTATGGATAGTCTAAATTCTTATCAGACATTTCCATGAGTTTCATTGTACTGTCTGAGGATGAAGAGTAGTTATTCTTTTCCCTTAGAGGAGAGATATGTTCTTGCTTTCCCATATTTCTTGTGACCCTGCAGTAATTTCTAGTCATCTGTTGGATGGTGTGTTTCTTTCTAATTCTTGAAGTCCAATCTGGCGTGCAAGAGGAGGTAATCTGCAATCTCACTTCTGTTCCATTTTCAACCCCTGTGCATCAGATTCAGTGGGAATAGAGGAATTTTCTGACTCTAATCATATTCAGATGTTTGGAGACTGTTCACTTGGACCTGTC
Source organism: Tupaia belangeri chinensis (assembly GCF_000334495.1). NCBI lineage: Eukaryota > Metazoa > Chordata > Mammalia > Scandentia > Tupaiidae > Tupaia > Tupaia belangeri. The sequence continues at coordinate 53,420 of NW_006205016.1, forward strand.
TAGACACTTAGTGTATAAAGGCTGAGCAACCAAAGAATAAAGATAAAATAAAAAGGAAAAGAATTAGAGAAGAGGAAAGAAGAAGAAAAGATAAGATAAAAAAGAAGGAAAAAAGATAATAACAAAACTTTAGATTTTAATTTTAAAAACCAAAAAATGAAAACTGCATGGCACACATGCATGCCACATGAAAGCAATACTTCACAACTCAAGTTCAGTATCCATCTCAGGATGGGCCTGGGATTGTGCCTTTCCAAAATGGAATGGAGAAAGGCACAAATTATCATAATAAAGGAGGGACTTCAGAGCTCAGAGAATACATTACCTTAAAAAATTTTTTTTAATTAAAAGACACAGGGAGACAGAGACAGAGAGAAATGGAGAGAAGACAGAGGTAGCCCTACCCACTAGAAATGAATCTGAGAGAGAAATCTCAGCAGAAAATTCTCAGCAGAAAATCATCATTTTTAGTCAAGGAAAGCAATATTTTACAGCTCAAGTTCAGTAATCCATCTCAGGATGGGCTTGGGTTTGTGCCTTTCCCACTAGAAATGAATCTGGAGGGAGAAGTCTCTGCAGAAAATCTTCATTTTTAGTCAAGGAAAGCAATATTTCACAGCTCAAGTTCGGTATCCATCTCCTGGAACCCAGTTTTAAGGGATAAATGAAACAGGTCAAACTCATTGTAGAAAGTTCAAATGTATGTACTAAAAAAAGTAGGTGAAGGCAATAGATGCTGGCTTATGTTCTGCTTTAAAAAGGAGAGCTGCAGGAAGGTAAAGTGCTTAAAGCCAAAGACAAAAGTCCCACAATGATAAGATGCCCACACTACCTTTTTGTCCAGTTAGATTGCAACCTTCAGTCCATCCAGTTAGATTAGCTGGAGCTTATCCAGATTCTCAAAAAGAAAGATCTGTTGAATTTGGAGCCTCTTACAACTTATTGCAGTCTTCAGGCCTCACAAGCTCTCAGAATATCCTTAAGAAGAAAGACAGGGTTCAGAAGACTACTAGAGTATCAGGAGGATATAAAAGTTTTTAATAAGGGGCCAGCAGATGGTGTGGTGGTTAAGGCTCTGGACAGTTACATACGGCTAACCACAGTTCAAGTCCTGGACCTGGTGGCTTGCTTGTCACCTTCCCTCTGTGTGTGTGTATGTGTCCCTCTCTGGTCAAATTAAATAAACGAATGAATAAATAAAATTAATATAAATAATTCTTTTTAAAAAACTGTAATAAATAATTCTTTTTAAAAAACTGTAATAAAATCCCAGTGACTAAAACTAGGAAACAACCTGAAGCATAAGTGTTTCTTGTCTCTACTTTCTAACCTGCTCGGTCTCTCTAAGGTCCTGTAATGAGAAGCACCTGCAGTATCAAAAAGGATTAGGCTAGAAAGAGAACTACATGAAAATATGGGTTAAACTAATATCCTCACCCTAGGGGCTGACAAAATGTATAGCTAAAGGTCACCTTGTTGCTGAAAGTACTTAAAAGACACAAGGTAGCAGAGTAGTTGCTACTCTGCCTAAAGGTGTGATTGTCTTGACCCACTTTAATAAATGACTGTCTGCCTTTACTATAGGATAGGAGCTCACTGAAACAGACCTAAGCCACGTTTGCCACATTAAAAGCACGTTATGTGCTGTAGAAAGCACCAGGTATAGTAAACCTGAGGACCTTAAATGAACATAGGCTTCCAGATTTCTAGTCAGGGATTACTATATTATAAGGACCTTTATGTCAACTGGAAACAAATTCTAAGAGGAGTATATGGAAGATCACCTTTTAGCTTTAATCTCTAAATATCTAGGAAAGACAGTCGTCTATGATGTTCTCAGTATGAACAGAATAAACCTCAAAATCTCTTAGCCACATCCTTCACTATCCTTATTTAACCTAAAATTATATACTTCACCCCCAAATACAGTCTCACCATTAAAAGTGGCAATTCATACAATGTATATGTATTTGCTCCTTCCTGAAATCCCCATTAACAGGAGTGGTTAACACTCAATGTGCAAGCAAACTTATCTAAAGAACAGTTAAATTAATATATACACGTTCAAATTCACTTATACACTGTCTAGTTATGTCTAAGCAAAAGGAAACAACTGTTTCAAATCTCCCCCCCAAATTTTCTGAAGCACTCAGAACCATGTTTAACTGGTTCCACAT
>NW_006205016.1:55646-64898 GCF_000334495.1 Tupaia belangeri chinensis
TAAAGGGAAGCTAAGGCCAAAAAAAGTAGTTCCATCCTGGAACTAGGTAGAGAATCATATATTTCACTGGGGTTCAATATTCATTGACAAGAATCCTGAGACTTGATCTGTCATTTTGCAGTCCAGTAAAACGTCAAGATATTTTGGACATAACCAAGTAACATTGCCAGCTGGCTGGTTTGAATGCTCCAGCATGAAGCAAGTCACAGAATAATCACAGCTAGAAAGCATATTAATAATCATATAATCCAATATTTTCATTCTCTAGTGAAACTGGGAGCCCTGAAGATGACACTCCTTTCAATGTTACACAACTAGTAGGTGTCCAAGTGGTACTTAAACCCATATTTTCTCTCAATTTAGGATTCTTTTAACTCTGGAGTCTATGTATGGACTCTCAAGAGTATGAAAACTTTCCATAAAACTTTAGCAATATTTTCATTTCACTATAAAGACAGTCTGGATCAACTAGATGACTACCTCATAATGGAGAATTTCACTGCCAGATTAATACCAAATGGTCTAGTTTTGTTGCCTGGAACTTATACAAAACAATAAAGGCAAACAATACATAAATGTGTTTCATGCCAAATGAAAGCCAAATAGCTTCACTATGTGCACTAACTTTAGCCATATTTTTATTTCACTATAAAGACAGTCTGGATCAACTAGATGACTACCTCATAATGGAGAATTTCACTGCCAGATTAATACCAAATGGTCTAGTTTTGTTGCCTGGAACTTATACAAAACAATAAAGGCAAACAATACATAAATGTGTTTCATGCCAAATGAAAGCCAAATAGCTTCACTATGTGCACTAATAACAAAATTTTACAGCAGCTCAAAAGCGGCAACTTGGATCAGTGTATCTATTAGGTCATCGGAAAAGTCATGATGCATTCTTACATAAAAAAACAGAAAATGTGAAAGTACAACCATGCCACATTCAAAAGTCATAATACTATAATACTAGTACTTTAGTCACATTTGTATATGTTACCACTAATTTGTATATGTGCTGGGTTTCTGAGCTGTATTATAGATCTAGGCAAAAAGATTTACTCATATTTTGTTCAGATACTTTAACAAAACACTCCTATAAATCTTAATGATCTATAATAATTTTTTCTTTTAAAGGAAATTTTAATCAAAGATAGCAAAATATTCATTGTAGAACCTAAGTGGTGGGTTATATGGGTATACACTGAATTACTCCTTCAATTTTTCTGAACATGTTCATAATAAAATTTTGGGAAAAAAAGAGAAAGTTGAGAAGAGCTCCCTACTGTCAAACTTATTATACTCCTATTGTCAAACTTATTACGCACATTTCAGAAACACTGTCTCAGATAATATCTAATATAAAATATTAGAATTATGCTCAACACAACTTCATGTTATCTTGTTACTAACCCATATGTGATGCATATGGCAATCCTGTTAATCAGAACACTTCTCTATATTAGCACAACCAAATTTCTTGAATAAAATTAAAATGTTGAACATTATACTTGGGTTATAACTGCCAAAGGAAAAAAATCTACTCCTTGGGTCTTAAATAGGCACTTTGGAAGACTAGCAGAAGGTCAGGAAATGGACCTTCCCTATTTCACATTTGAATATGTCTTTCCTTTCCTTTCCCACCTCCAGTGTTTGCAGGGTCCTTCAGCTCTTAAGAAAAAAACTGAAAAACATCCATACCCAAGGAATAGTTTACCTGGCTATATCACAGTAATTTAATCTAGAAATGAACAACAAAATGTGGAGTTGGAGATAAACTCAGATTCTTAAGATCAAAGTTTGTTTCTCCAACCTAGTACAGATTTTGAAACTAGCAGAAACATTTAGGTCAAAAGGGTCATTTCTAGTTTAAGAAAATTTTAATCACTCTGCAACTAAACTCTTCCTAAATTTAACTACAGAAGCAACTGTCAAACACTCAACTACCCTAATATTAACAGAAAAATCTCCCATCCTCATCTGACTTCTGTTAAAAGTAGGAGGTAACAGATAAGCAAGAAGAATCTATTGATCTATGGGACAATGATTAAACTTAGAGATGTAGGTATACCCAAGTGACATGGCCAGCCAGCTGATTCAAATATTATATCACTAGACAAATCACGAAATGATCATAGCTAGAAGGGTTCAATATAAATAGATGGGACATACATCTCCTTGTTCTTGTCAACCGAGGTCTTGAAAGAATGACATTCCAGTAGCCAGAAGCAAACATTAGCACCCAGACTGCAATTTCTTTTTTTGTTTGTTTGTTTTGGAGAGGTTTTTGCTATAGGGCGCGTTTGCTCACCAGACAGAGAGAGACAGAGAGACTGAAAGCGAGAAATCACCCCCCAGGGGGGATGGCCACAACACCATCCTTTCTCCTCCATTCTCCTCTCCGGATCTTGGGCACGCACACATATGCGCCCGACATGAGTTTTAAGCCACTGGGTCCGGGACACGGAACTGCGGTGGACTACGTGGGAGTCCAGCGACTTACGCTAACTGCGGGTCCCTCAGACTGCAATTTCTAATGTCATTCTCCAGTAAAAGAAATTAGGGCTCCTTAACAAAATGGCTGATTCTAGGACTGGGCAGGAGATACACACATGAGCCTGGAGGCATCTTATATTAGTGCTAGAAACTAAGAAAGTACTCAAAAAAAAAAAAAACAAACAAAAAAAACATAATGATAGAGCCATGTCAAAGCCAACTGTAAGAATTCCTAATGTTCAAAGTTGGAACCATTTGAACAATAAATAAAGTAGTAGTGGTTAGAACTCAGAGTATAAATAAATTCATGAGTTCATACTGATATAAACAAATTATTGAAAAAATAGATAAGCTGGAGAGAAAAGACTAATCTCCTGTGAAGATTTCCAAATTATTTATATAAGTATTCTGCCTTCAAGGGGATAGAGTGTAACTCCTCACTCCTTAAGTATTAGCTATACATAGAAACGTTCTCTTAAAGAGCACAGTACAGAAAGGGAGAAATAAGGGGCAATTTTACAGTGGAGAAACAGTATCTCAGGTAATTAAAGGCAGCTTCAACAGTGAAAAGTAATGTTTGTTGTGTTTTTCATAAATAAGACTGGCACTCTACCTCTATGGTTTTCCTCCCACTCATAAATCCAATTTAATCAAGAAGACATCAGACAAATCCCAATAGAAAGGCATTCTGCAGAATACCAGATCAATTGGTAATTCTGTGTTCCAGATTTTGCTAGAGTGGGTCCCATCATTGCTTGTAGTTCCATGTAAAGCAAATATGGATTTAATTTGTAGTCAGTTCTAAAGTTGAAATACACAAGGACTCTATAACCAAGTTATTTGTAATATCTAAAAGTTCTTTTTAAAATGATGTCAGCAATTAAAATTGTTCTTCTTATATAGCAACAGATTTTCTAGAAAGAACTAGTCAATCTTCATTAGTCTTAGTCCCTGAAAGCAGTAGTTCTCAGCTCCAATGGAGGAGTCTTTTTCTGAAGGCCTGTGCTTTTGCTTCTCCTCAAATTCCTAATATTTTTACAGTACTCATCAAATTCTTTCCAATAATGTTATGATAGGCTCCTTTCTACATCTTCCATAAAAGAACATATACCCTGACAGAAAGCATATCTTTGGTTTTGCTATTTATTCCAGTCCCTGAATAAAAATTTTATGAACTAACACAAGGAATACCTAAATTTTGAAGATGCCCACATTTGCACATTTCCTTTTCACAATTTTTAGAGATTTTCCTTATGGGTAGGGATTATTTCAAGCAATGAATTGAAATACAATAACAAGATTCACCTTTGGCTGCTATCTAGCAGGCGTCAATTCACCCCAAATTAAGCCATCCTTCCTCTTGAATCAGGATACAGAACAGCTCTACATTCATCCCTTTAAAACAAATTCCAGTAACATTTATAATTGCATGTTGATTAAATAATTTGATTAATAGCACTAAAAAATTCCATAAGCATAGACCAGTGTTTCTCAAATTGGGGTGATAAGAACCCTGGGGGTTTGTGGAAATATTCTCTTAGATCCCCAAGTTTTACATGAATTGTATAAAACATGTCTTTGACAAAGATAACTTGAAACTGGAAAACATGTTCTCCTTTCAAACAATTTTAAGTCAGTGATCCTCAAAACACATATTCTTTAGGAGCTCAGAAAACTTTATTCTTTTAAAAGGTGTTTCAATTAAAAGTTGTTTTTTTTTTTTTTTTAAAAAAAAAGGTGTTTCATCCTATAGCATGACTTGAGTTTGAGAAATAATGGCACAGACTTTGTTTCCAAGGTTCAGGACCATTATGTATATGATCCCCAATCTGCCAGACAATGACCTCAGGCCTTTGGGGCAGGGAGAGGAGACAAGCTATTAAGAAATATGCATATGAATTAAAATGAGTAACAAGAGAAGCCCAGCTCATTGCTCTGGCTCTTGTTGCTCCTGATAAGATGCACGGGTATGTATTTTAAAAGTTTTAAATTTTATGTTAAAGAATATTTCTTCAGCTGGACTTTTTGTGTTTGTTTTACATAAAAAAGGCTAAGCTTTTAGCTTACTGAAGTACACATTTAAAAAGGTAAAAGGAATGAGCACTTATAAACTACATAAAACAGGCAAGAACAAGGGTCAAAGTTTTCTACTAAAACTTAAACTGTTTCCACTGTATTCCTGGCAAAAAAGATTCCAAACTTAAAAAAAAAAAATCTCTGATCTGGATTATTCATGGTCATCTGTTCTTCGGCAGAAATACAATTAAAAGGTGCAAAGAGCCAAAGTATCAGGTCTATACCTCCACACCTAAATTTTGAAAAGCTCAACCTTATGAGATTTAACAATCACCAATTTGCCAGTCTGGGAGGGAATAAAGCCACTGTATAGTGGCTGGGTCCCATCTCTCTTAATTTCCTTTCATGTCTCCAAAAGAGATAGCAAACAAATGACATCAAAACAAACTAACTGTACTATACAGATGGCTACAATATTAATTACATCCTGGCTCAAAGAGAAAAAGTAAATCCACCTCCATCTTCAAGTTTATCCTATCAACTTTAAACCCTAGCAGGCTCCCTTTTTAAAACACTACTACTATAATTCACATAAGACAACTTTTGATTGTCATTTCCTAAAGTGTACTTATATTAACTCTTTAACAATACAACCGTCTCAGGGATGAAATAATAGAGGATTATTTCATTTCTATCCCTCACTTCAGTGTAATTTAGCATAGGGCTAGGTACACAATATTAATTCTACAATTCTGTTGGTTAACTCATATGTGTATATAAACTGCAGATGGGTGAGAAGAGGGAAGAGATATACTAGACCCTCTGACTTTTTTATGGGTGTCATCTAAAAGAAAGCAAGTAGAAGAGGAAAAATATTATTTAATAGCTACAAAATAGTACTTACAGCATTCTAAAGAGCCAGAGACTCTTCTTACAGCTGTCCAAGGAGCTAGCAGTGCAAACTGCACTCTGAGCTGGGCGGAACTTTTGATATCCTTCTCAGAAAAATAGTGCATCCTTTTTCAGTGATTAAAAAGAACTGCTGCTGTGATGTCTAGTTATTTGCATCAGCAGTTCCACATTAAATACTCCTTTGCCACAAAATAACCTGTATACTAGAGGCTGGGATAGTATTCATTTTTATTAGGCAGCTATCTTACTGTTGAAATTTATGTCCACAAGAACAACTAGATCTTGGCTTATTTTTCTTATAATATAAAGTGAAGAAACTGGTCCCATCATTTCTAAGATAAGTCACTCTAGAGTGGTGCTTTAAGCTATTTCACATTATTAGCAGAATTAAAGTGAATTCTATATGATAAACTAATTACAAAGCTTTTAGTATTACAAATACTTCTCATAGCAACCCTAATTACATTTTCAAAAGAGCTTCAGCATAAATTCTCTCATCTGTTCCTCTTTATAGCAATCTTCTTGAAATAACTATGGGCTGGTGCTCTATATGGAGAAATTTAAGAATTAGAAAGTTTAGGCAGTTTTTCTAAAAATGAATGATGGTACAACCCAAACAAAGATACTGGACTTAAGAATTCCACTCTAGAACTCTTTTGATACCACTAAAATAGCAAGAGTACCCCCCCAGCCTATCCACAGACCTACCACCCTCAGTAAAATGAGAGACACTGGTTGTCAAGTACATAGCATAAATGGATTTCTGGACCTCGAAAAATAAAAAAAATAATGACCAGGTTTTCAATTCCACCTCACAATCCAGATGTCTTCCTTAAAAAAATAAAAAGATCAATAGCAACATTTCTGGTTATACCCTGGTAACCAGCATTGTATAATAACAATATACAAAAGAGAAGAGGAGAGATTTTTAACCAAGTGATCTGCTTTATAAGGAAAAATGCAGAGAATGTATTAATCTTCCTTCCTAGGGAGACAATTTTCAATGGATACTGTATACTGTATATCAAAAACCCTAAATAAAGGGTGGTGATACAACTCCTGGTCCTGACTTGCCTTGAGTACTTCACACAGTAAAGTATTAACAGACGTGGACAAGAATGGTTCTCATCCCCAGAATCTGACAATAATTGGAACTAGGATTATTAACAGATGCAGGAAAAAAGAGTGAAGGCTCATTACCTAGTTCAGGCCTGCTTTTGACAGTCAATACTGCACAAACGCACCGAAGTGGGAGAGAGATCTTGGACTGATGGGCTGACAAATGGGACAATCAGTACTGTGTTCATTAATAACACAGAAGAGACTTTGGGTAGTCAACACTACTCGAAGCAATGCAAAAGAAGGGGAGAGGGCATCCCTCCATGTCTCATGGGCAGTACCAAGGAAAGTGTAATTAAGACATTACAGCAATACAAAGTGGTAAACCAATCACATAAGGGATTGCTAATTTTTTTAGGTCCAAGAGAAATTACCTTGCCCAGTCAACAATTCCCAGCAAAGAGGAAAAAGAGGCAGGGCATGGAGAAGGGGAGTGACAGGGAGTACAATCTGGCTAGATGCATGGACACCTGAGCATTAACAGTCCAAATTAAAGGACCAATGGCAGATAAGGGATTGGGAAAGGGAGACCTTGTATAAAGGATAAAACTGGCTACTTGGGATTTTATATCCTGGAGCAACGTAACCAATGCAATGGGTTGTTGTTCAATGGACAAATGCAGGGTACACTGCAATATTATGCTTTATTATACCATAGGCAACTGAGGTAAGCTGCTTACATAACAAGGCCAGGGAGAGAAAAATATTCGGTAATTGTCATTGTGCCCATTAAAAATCCCAAGAGAATTTTTGGGTGGTCAGCAGCCCCTGCAATAATGCAAAGGAAATGTGAGGGCATAGTATCCTGGCCTCACAGAAATGTGCATGTATAATTGCACATATTTTCATTAACAATTCAAGGAACCAGTACCCCTGATGTATGCAAAGGGAATAGGGATGATCAGTATTTTCAATTATTGTTATTGCTGCAAATTAACTGGTGCAAGACCTGAGGTTATGAATAGTTAGCAGTTCTCAGCATCAATCAAAAGGTAGTGGTATGAGCAGAGTCATTTTCTAATATACAGGTCTACAACCAAAACAATCATGCACTCTTTAGAAAAAGAGTTTGTTCACAGTTAAATGCCCCTGATCTAAAGGGGGTATGAGATGAAAACCTAGTCCAAGGAAGAGATTAAAAATTGCATTAATTCACATTAAAGTCTGAAATAAGAGGCACTGGCTGAATAGCATGCCCCTGCTCTAAAGCAAAGGCTCTGGGTATGAGACATGCTTAGAAAATTGTTTGTGCACATGAACTTTTCAACTGAGTCTTCAATAGTGAGCAAGGAAGTAGGTGGGATTGTTATGCACTATGCTAACCAAGAGCAAATCCATTAACATATATTAACAATCCAAAAGAAGAGGGTTTGGGTTATCAGTACACCTTACTGTACTGCAAAGGAAAAATGAGAATATGTCCTTAGTTTACTGACCAAGAAAAAATAAAATTTCATATGGTCCACTAGAAGGGACTTTGGGTGAAAACAGCAACCCCTGCAATAATGCAAAGGAGGTACAATGGTTCTGTTAAGTGACAGGGCTGCAGACAACAGCAATTATATACATTAACTATCAAATTGAAAAGGGTATTCAGCAGTGGGCCCCACCTATTGAAAGGTATAAGGAGTTAAGGGGTGTGGTTCTTGTCTAGTGCACTGTAACCCAGACACATGTATTATGCACATTAACAGGCCAAGAAAAGGAAACTTAGGAGGCAGCAACCCTGTATACTGCAATGGAGTGTGAGATGGTAAGACTTTGGTTACATAGAATGAACCATGTCACAATCATGTACATTAATATTCAAGGGACATTGTTAGATAAATTAAAAGTACACACTTTGAACACTACAAGTATCTTAATATAGTCGGGACTCTGCTGAACAGCAGAGGGAATTGAGGGAGACTCTTATCGAGTGCCAGAAACATGGACAAGAAAGCAGGGCTTAAGGATCCGTGCCCAAGCTATACCATGAAAGGGATCTGAGAGTAGGCTCTTAATCAAATGGGCTGTCCTGTATATATTTATTCACATTAATGTCCAAGGCACATGTTTGTGATCACTTATAATTGTGCACTTTGTCCATAATACAAGGGTTTTATTAAGTGGGTACTTTCTACTGGGAAGGATAGGAAAGTAGAGGTGGAAGGGAAAAGGGAAGTGTCAGGGGAGGGGAAAGAGGAGGATTCCTGGACAAATACAATCACACAAAAAACAAGCCAAGAAAATAGGGATCAGCATCCTGCTATACTGCAAAAAGAGTCTGAGAGTTGAATATTATTCAAATGGATAATCCATGTGCAATTATGCATGTGAACTTCCAAGATACATGGTTGTGGTCACCTTATAATTGTCATCTTGACTGTCCAAATGTAGGGATCTTAGGGAGTGGTTACTTCCCGCTAGAAAGGACAAGAAGACAGGGGTGGAAGGAAGAGAAAGTGTCTGGAGAGAGAACAGGGAATGATTCCTGTAATAGACCACAAAAGGAGGCCTAGGAAAAAAAAAAAAAAAAAAAGGAGGCCTAGGGATCAGCACCCCTGCAAGATTGTTAAAGGGTCTGAGAGTTAGATCTTTTTCAAATGGATGACCCATATGCAATCATGAACATTAATGTCCAAGGCTCATGGTTGTGGTCACTAGCAATTGTCACTTTGACTATCCAAATACAAGAATTTTATGGGCTAGGTACTTCCTGTTGAA
>NW_006205016.1:64939-66731 GCF_000334495.1 Tupaia belangeri chinensis
GTAGGGGCTGGAAAGGATTCCTTATGATTATAGGCATAATAGGCCATGAAAGGAGGCTTAGGGATTAGTACCCCTGCTATCCTGCAAAAGGGATCTGAGTTGGATCTTATTCAAATGGATTATCCATGTGCAGTTATGCACATTAATAACCAAGGTGCATAGTTGTGGTCACTAACAATTGTCATGTTGACTGTCCAAATGTAAGGGTCTTATGGAGTGGGTACTTCCTGCTGGAAGAGACAGGAAGATGGGGGTAGGAGTAAGGGGAAATGTCTGGAGAGAAGAGAGGGGAAGATTCCTTATCTAGTTAGTAGACAGGAACCTGGACAAATATAATTCCAGACATAAAGGTCACTAAAAGGGACTAGGGATCAGCATCCCTGCGATACTGCAAAAGGGATCTGAGTTGGATCTTATTGAAATGGATGACCTGGGTGCAACTGTGCACATTAATGTACAAGGTGCATAGTTGTGGTCACTAACAATTGTCACCTTGACTATCCAAATATAAATATTTCAGGGAGTAGGTACTTCCTGCTGGATAAGACAGGAATATGGGAGTAGGAAGAAAGGGAAATGTCTGGGAGAGAGGACAGGGAAGGATTTTATCGGGTAGGTACTTCCTGCTGGGAAAAAAAGGAAAATGTGGTGGAGGGGACAGGCATGGAAGAATTTCTTGCTTGTTAGACAAACATAATTCCAGATATTACAAGCCACAAAAAAGAGGCCTATGGATCAGCACCCCTGCAATACCTCTAAAGGGGTCTGAGCTTTAGATCTTACTCAAAATTATGACCCCCATACAATTATACACATTAATATCCAAGGTGCTAGGTTGCAGTCAAAATTGTTAGCTTGACTATTTAAATGTAGTGGTCTTATAGAATGGGCACTTCCTGTTGGAAGGGACAGGAAGATAGGGGTGAGAGAAGTCAGGGAAAGTGTCAGGAAGGGGCCAGGAAAGATTCCTTGTCTAGTAGACAGGAAACTGGGCAATATAATCATGTACATAACAGGCCACAAAAAGAAGACAATGAGATTAGGATCCTGCTATACCACAAAAATGGTGCAAAAGTTGGCTCTTATTGCAGGTGATCCCTGTATAATCATACACAATAATGTCCAAAGTGCATGGGTGTAATCACTAACAACTGTGCACTTAGACTGTTCAAATGTTAGAGTCTTATGGAGTGAGCCCTTCCTGCTGGAAGGGACAGGAAGATGGGGTGGAAGGACACAGGGAAAATGTCAGGGGAGGGAGCATGGGAGAAGTCCTTCTTTGATAGACAGGAAATTGGACATATATAATTCCAGACAAAATAGGCCACAAAAAGAGGCCTATGGATCAGCACTCCTGCAACACCGTTAAAGGGTCTGAGAGTCAGATATTTTTCAAATGGATGACCCATGTGCAATTACGCACATTAATGTAAGACACATGGTTGTGGTCTCTATGATTGGCACCTTAGCTATACAAATAAGGATTTTATGGAGCAGGTACTTCCTGCTGTAAAGAAAAGTAAGATGGGGGGAAAGTGTTGGGACAGGCAGGGAAAGTGTCAGGGGAGGAGCTGGGGGATATTCCTTATAATTATAGACATAATAGGTTATGAAAACGGGCTTATGTATCAGCAGCCCTGTTACACTGCAAAAGGGGTCTGAACTGGATCTCATTCAAATAAAAGACCTATGTGCAATTATGCACATTAATATACAAGGTGCATGGTTGTAGTCACTTACAATTGTCACCTTGACTGTGCAAATGTAGGGGTTTTATGGAGCAGGCAATTCC
>NW_006205016.1:66741-67345 GCF_000334495.1 Tupaia belangeri chinensis
TGAAAAGGACAAAGGACAGGAAGATGGGGGTAGGAAGAAGTGTCTGGAGAGAAAACAGGGTGAGATTCTTTGTCTAGCAGACAGGAACCTGGACAAATATAATAATGTACATAAAAGACCACAGAAAAAGTCTTTGAGATCATCATCCCTGCTGTACTGCAAAAATGGTATGAGAGTTGAATCTTATTCAAACAAATGACCCTTGTACAACCGTACTCATTAATGTCCAAGGTGCATGTTTGTGATCACTTAGAATGTGCACCTTGACTGTCCAAATGTAAGAGTCTCATTGAATGGACACTTCCTGTTGGTGGAGAGGAAGATGGGCATGAGGGGGCTGGGGGAAGTGCAGGAGAAGATAGGGGATAATTCTCTGTCTGGTAGACAGAACATAGACAAGTATAATCACACATATAACAGGCCATGAAAAGAGGCCCTAGGGATTCGCACCCCTCATATACCACAAAAGTTGTCTAAGAGTCAGATTTTATTCAAATGGATGACTTATATACAATAATATATATAAATGTCCAAGGTACAAGGTTGTGGTCACTAACAATTGTGCATTTTGACTGCCCAAAAGTAAAGGTCTTATGGAGTGGGC
>NW_006205016.1:67368-69783 GCF_000334495.1 Tupaia belangeri chinensis
GGAGTGGGAGAGGACAAGCAACATGTCAGGAGGGGTGCGTGGGAGTATTATTTGTCTGAGAGACAAGATTCTGGACAAATATAATTACAAAAATGACAAGCCATCTTGGCTAGGGATAAGTACCCCAGTTTCACTGCAAAAAGAGTCTGAGAGTAGGCTATTGTTCAAACAGTTGACCCCTATACAATTATACGCATCAATGTCCAAGGTGTATGGTTGCAGTCACTTACAATGTGCACCTTGACTGTCCAAGGTGTATGGTTGCAATCACTTACAATGTGCACCTTGACTGTCCAAATATAAGGGTCTTATAGAGTAGGTCATTCTGGCTGGAAGGGAGAAAAAGATAGGGATGAGAGGGGCCAGGGAAAGTACAGGGGAGGGGTCAGAAGAGGATTCCTTATCTGGTATACAGGAACCTAGAAAAATACATACATGCATATGACAGGACCCAAAGAGAGGCTTTAGGGATCAGCACCCCTGCTATACCAAAAAAAGGGGTCTGAGAGTTGAACCCTATTCAAACAGATGACTCCTTTACAATAATTTACATTAATGTCCAAGGTGCATGGTCATAGTCACTTAATATTGTGCACCTTGACCATCCAAAAGTAAGGGTCTTATGGAGTGGGCACTTCTTGCTGGTAGAGAGGAAGATAGGCATGGGAGGGGACAGGGAAAGTGTAAAGGAGAGGTCAGGGGAGGAGTTCCTGTTCGGTAGACAGAAACCTGAAAAAATATAATCATGCCTAAAACAGGCTCGAAAAGTGGCCTTAGGTATCAGCACCCGGATATATCACAAAAGGGGTCTGAGAGTCAGATCTTATGAAAAGAGGACTCCTGTACAATAACGTACACTAATGCCCACAGTGTACAGTTCTAGTCACTTAAAAGTTGTATACCTTGATTGTCCAAAAGTAAGGGTCTTATGGAATGGGCACTTCTTTCTGGTAGGGAGAAATATGAGCATGAGAGGGGCCAGGGGAAGTGCAGGAGAGAGACCAAGGGAGAATTCCTTATCTGGTAGACAGGAACCTGGATGAATATAATCATGTATATAACAGGACATGAAAAGAGGCCTTAGGGATCAACTCCCCTGATATCCACAAAAGGGGTCTGAGAGTCAAATCTTATTTAAGTGGATGACTTCTGTACAATAATGTGCATTAATATCCAAGGTGCACAGTTGTGGTCATTTAAAATTGTGCACCTTGACTTCATAAAAGTAAGGGTCTTATGGAGTGGGCACTTCTTGCTGGTAGAGAGAGGAAAGTGGCAGAGAGAAGGGACAGGGGAAGTGTAAGGGAAGGGTCAAGGGAGGATTCCTTGTCTGGTAAACAGGAACCTCCACAAATATAATCATGCATGTAACAGGGCACAAAAAAAAGGCCTTAGGGATCAGTACCCCTGACATACCATTAAAGGGGTCTGACAGTCAGACCTTATTCAAATGGATGACTTCTGTACAATAATGTGCATTAATGTCCAAGGAGCACAGCTGTAGTCATTTCAAATTGTGCACCTCGACTTCACAAAATTAAGGGTCTTATGGAGTGGACACTTCTTGCTGGTAGGGAGAGGAAGATGGGCATGGGAGGGATCAGGCTAAGTGTAATGGAAGGGTGAGGGGAGGATTCCTTGTGAGGCAGATAGGAGCCTGGACAAATAACAGGCCACCAAAATAGGCTTTAAGGAATCAACACTCTTGCTATACCACAAAAGAGGTCTAAGAGTTGGATTTTATTCAAATAGAGGACTCCTGTACAATAATGTACATTAATGTCCAAGGTGCATGATTGTAGTCACTTAAAAATGTGCACCTTGACTGTCCATAATAATGGGTCTAATGGAGTGGGCACCTCCTGCTGGTAGGGAAAAGGCATGTAACAGGAAACAAAGAGAGGGCTTAGGTATCAGCACCCCTGATACACCACAAAAGGGGTCTGAGAGTCTGATCTTAGTCAAATGGATGACCCCTGTACAATTATACACATTATTATCAAAGGTGAATATTTGTGGTCATTTACAATTGTGCACTTTGTCCAAATACATGGGTCTTACGGAGTGGGCACTTTTTGCTGGTAGGGAGAAGATTGAAGGGAGAGGGGACAGGCCAAGTGTAATGGAAGGGTCAGGGGAGGATTCCTTGTGAGGCAGATAGGAGCCTGGACAAATAACAGGCCACCAAAATAGGCTTTAAGGAATCAACACTCTTGCTATACCACAAAAGAGGTCTAAGAGTTGGATTTTATTCAAATAGAGGACTCCTGTACAATAATGTACATTAATGTCCAAGGTGCATGATGGTAGTCACTTAAAAATGTGCACCTTGACTGTCCATAATAATGGGTCTAATGGAGTGGGCACCTCCTGCTGGTAGGGACAGAAAGATGGGGTTGGCGGGGTCCGGGGGAG
>NW_006205016.1:70218-73709 GCF_000334495.1 Tupaia belangeri chinensis
GGGAAAGAAAGATGGGGTGAGAGGGGCCAGGGGAAGTGCAGGAGAGGGGCCAGGGGAAGTGCAGGAGAGGGACCAGGGGAGGATTCTGTCTGGTAGACAGGAACCTAGATAAATATAATCAGGCATGTAACAGGAAACAAAGAGAGGTCTTAGGTATCAGCACCCCTGATACACCACAAAAGGGGTCTGAGAGTCTGATCTTAGTCAAATGGATGACCCCTGTACAATTATACACATTATTATCAAAGGTGAATATTTGTGGTCATTTACAATTGTGCACTTTGTCCAAATACATGGGTCTTACGGAGTGGGCACTTTTTGCTGGTAGGGAGAAGATTGAAGGGAGAGGGGATAGGTCAAGTGTAATGGAAGGGTCAGGGGAGGATTCTTTATCTGGCAGCTAGGAACCTAGACAAACATAATCAGGCATATAACAGGCCACAAAAAAAGGTTTTAGGGATCAACATGCTTGCTAAACCACAAAAGAGGCCTGAAAGTTGGATCTTACTCAAATGAAGGACTCTTGTACAATAATGTACATTGATGTTCGAGGTACATGGCTGTAGTCACTTAAAAATGTGTACCTTGATTGTTCATAAGAAAGGGCATAATGGAGTGGGCACTTCCTGCTGGTAGAGGAAGATGGGGGTGATAGGGACCAGAGAACGTGTAAGAGAGGGGTCATGGGAGGACTCTTTCTGGTAGACAGGAGTCTGGACAAATATAATGAGGCAGATAAGAGGCCACAAAAAGAGGCCTTAAGGATCAGCACCCCTGATATACCACAAAAGGGGTCTGAAAGTCAGATCTTATTCAAATAGATGACCTTTGTACAATTATACACATTAATGTGGAAGGTGTATGGTTGTGGCCATTTATAACTGTGCACTTTGTCCAAATATAGTGGTCTTACTGTGTGGGCACTTCCTGCTAGAAGGGACAGGAAGATGGGGTGGGAGGAGCCAGGTGAAATATAAAGGAGAGGTCAAGGGAGGATTCCTTGTCTGGTAGACAGGAACTTGGACAAATATAATCATGCATATAACAGGCCATGAAAAGCCTTAGGGATTAGCACCCCTGATATACCAAAAGAGGGGTCTGAGGCAGACCTTATTTAAACAGATGACTCTTGTATATTAATGTACATTAATGTCCAAGGTACACAGTTTTAGTCACTTATAATTGTGTACCATGACTGTCCAAATGGAAGAGTCTTATCAGATGAGTGCTCCCTGGTGGAAGGGAAAGGGTGGGTAAAAAAAAAAAAAGAGTGGGTAGGTGGGATATGTGTTTGGGGCAGGGGTCCTTTTAGTGCATAGGAACCCAGATAAATGCAATCAGGCATATTAACAGGCCAAGAAAAGGGGCCCAATTTGTCAGTACCCCTGCTATACTTTTAAGGATGCATGAATGGGAAGGGTTCTCATATAACTGTCATTATGCACATTAACAGCTTGAGAATAGGGCCTTAATTGAACAGTACCCCCTGTAATAAAGCAAAGAGGGATATGAAGGGTCACAGACCCAGGTGTAATTTGAAAGAACATTGACAATTCAATTATGTATAATATCTATAGCCCAAGAAAAGAGCTTTATGTTGGTTAGCACCCTTTGCTTTGATAAGTGCAGGAGTCTAGAAGGTACAGTTGTTGATAACTAAGATTGTGCATTTAACTTTACAACCTAAAAGTCTTAAAGTAGTAGGCACCTCCTGCTCAAATGTAAACGGAGTAAGTAGTCCTTACCTGCTGTACAAATTCAGAAGCAAATGTAGGTATGCCCATTCACAGTCCAATAGAATGAATCTTGACTAGTAAGAATCCACTGCAGTTATGCAAATGGAGCAAGGAAATGGGATACTGGGCCAGGAAGTACTGTTAATTATGTACATTAAGTAGACTTGGAGAAATACTCATAGCTAATCAGCATTCCTATTGTTATGCAAAGGTGTGCCTGAATGTGATCCTAGGGCAATTGCATATCAATAGCCCAAGAGAAAGGCTTCAGATGATTAGCACCTCCCGATTTAATATCAAGTAGGTAGGATATTAGCTCATTGGGAGGGAACACAAACTGGAAATCTGCCCATTAAGAGTCCCAAGAGGGGGCTGGGAGGTGGCGTGGTAGTTAAGGGCACTGGAATCCCACAGGGCCCACCACGATTCAAGCCCTGGACCTGGTGGCTTGCTTTCCTACTTTCTCTCTCCCTATTTTGCTCTGTCCCTCTCTAGTCAAATTAAAATAAACAAATAAAAGAGTCCCAAGAGAAGGACTTTGGGTCACTAGTATTGCTTGAAGGGGTGGGACATTAGTTTAAAAGAAGAGGCCATGAACATTAGAATTTTGCACATTTCTAGCCCTGAGAAAAGGTAACAGGTAATTAACACCCTTTCTCTAAAACAAAGAGGGTACAGGGGGCCTGATTTGAAAGACATAGGTGTGGTCAATTACCATCGTTCATTTTAACTATCCTAGTGCAAAAGTCTTGAATATAGGCCATCCAGAGCTATGTAGGAAATGAGTGAGGTCTTCAGAATCCAGAAGCGGGGACAAAGGCACTTCACATATTAACAATACAAAAGAAGGGGCCTTGGTGGTTAACACCTCTACTGAAAGGCTAACAGAGTGTGAAGGAATGGGATCTTAGATTAATGGATCTTAGTTTAATTGCAGTTGTGCACATTAATAGTTTCAAGCACCCACTGCAGTAATGCAAATGGAGTATGAGTAGATGGGATCCCAAACTAATGGGACATCAACACTGTCAAACGAAAGGGTCTTAGGTAATCAGCACCCTCTTGATGTAGAGCAAAGATGGTACAGGGATCCCAATATAAAAGACTCAGTTCAAATCAGGATCATGCACACAAACTCCTGGTGCAGAGGTCTTCAGTAGTAAGGGTACCATACTAGAATACAAAGTGGGGTAGATGGGACTAGGGCACAAGGTCCTGGACAAATGAAATGATCAATTCAAGAGAACTGTCCCTGCTGAGCCAGTGAGTTCCAGAATGGGGTCTAATTCAATGAGCAGGGTTGTGAACAATTAGAATTTCATTCAACATATAGAGTTTTAAGTGGTCAACACAGTACAAGAGACCACTGAACACTGGTCATAAAATTGGGACTGTGCCTATGGTAGCAATTACAGAGAAATGGTTTTCCCCTCCTTAAGGGAACGGGACCAAAAAGATGATGAGTAACTCAAATTATGGACAATAATTCTGATATGAAGCACTCAATTAATTAACATTTTCTAACATTAATATATAGGGTACAGGAGTTCTAACGTGGAATCATGGACAAATGAATGAGATTGTGTGTGTTAACTGAAAAATGGTAACTTAGTCAGTACTTAAGACCAGCAATGGTAGGGGTAGACAGGGTATAAAATCCAACAAGATGAGCAATGGGCAACTTATTTTGAGCACTGAAAATTCAAGTGGCTCTAGGGAGAAGCCAGGCTAGGGCTGGGTCTAGAGATGGGGGAC
>NW_006205016.1:73730-74625 GCF_000334495.1 Tupaia belangeri chinensis
GCTGGGACAAGGGGACAGGGGAAAGGCTGGGACTTGGTAGGGTGTTGGTGGGATCACGGTTGGGGATGAGCTGGGTACTGAGAAATGTGGGTATTAATACCTCAATTTAAATCTGAATAGAGGATACCACCCCAGCAATTCAAGTTTTCTGTGCGATACATAGGTCATTAATAAATTAGTGCAGCATCAAGAATGGGAACAAAGCACGGCCTGGACTGGTGTAGACCTTCAAATACTCCCTTTTACCTTCAGTCATGAAGTTAGATTTTTAATTAACGGTTTCTCTGCTACAAAACTCTTCAAAACTACAAAGGAAAGTGGTTTGTTAAGACAAGTTCATATAAAATAATCAGTATTTTTTTAAAATACCAAATAACTTAACTTTGAATATCTACGGCCAAAAAAAGTTAAGTCATGTATAGAGAAAATGAAAACTTTAAAGAATTTTAAGGAACCCCAAATGAAAACTCATTAAACCTAATTCAAATGAATTCTACAGATAAAGCCCCTAAGAACATTTCTAAAATAGTCACCTAAGTCTTAAATTCAAACACTAGCAAATCACACAATCAGACCAAACTGACATCCAAAAGGTAAGTATAAACCAAAATCCGACCCCAGCATTAGCCACGGGGTAGGTTCTCCTCTCGAAGAAGGCAGGATTCCTCTTCTGCCACCTGTGGACAACGATCATCAGCGATGTATTCTTGTCCTTGCCTTGGCTCACCACCAGGCAGGCCTGGAGCATTGCCCAAGGCCACAGTGTAGGAAAGCCCAGAGGCCAAGAAGTAATGGACTAAGTTTAGGTGACAGTACCCATATGTTGGAATAGGGTGAGGTTCATCTCATAAAGCCAGATATCTAACACTGCCTGAGGCAATTCTGGAGAGGAGAA
>NW_006205016.1:74635-78001 GCF_000334495.1 Tupaia belangeri chinensis
GGGAAAGAGGTGGAAAGGCCAGATGTCCTTGAAAAGACCTTGGGCACTACCCACTTCTTCCTTGTAAGTGGCTGAATAGATAGCTGTGAAGCGCCATGCTAGCTGACCTGTCCACTCTCAGTAGCTGGACACTGTGTCATCACTGTCTAGTTCCATCCAACCTTCTAACTGGATATGCCCAATTCCACCCCCATTTCTGATTGGTTGGGTCACGCGGCAATCCAACACTGTCCATCCCATCTCTTCTCCCACTTCGCGCGGCACAGCGCGGCAAAGCCCGCCATCTTAGACAATGCGGCAAGTCCAATTTGTGCAAAGCCCGCCAAGAATGTAGCACGTAGAAACCTGCCACGACATTCATGTGACAAACCGCCATGCTATCTACATGAAAATGTCTGCCATATTGCCCCCACGGCAAATCTCGCCACAATATGCATACGGCAAAGACAAAGAAGCCCGCCATCTTTTACACTGCGGCAAGTAGTTCAGCTGCCATCTTTCACTAATGTCACTGAACTTTTCCACGGCCATACTACTTATGCACAAAGACTCATCCACGACGTGGCCTTCCCACTACTTTAACACTGCAGCATAACCGTATCCGCCATTTTAGATAACTTAACAAAACACAGGCAGCCATGATGACCAATGCGGCAATGTCAAAATCGCCATTTTGAACCCCGTTCCTAAGTCCTGTTTGTCTCATTTTCACCTAGCACCTTGTACTGTCATAGGACTATACTGTTGTTCTGTCTTCCAATGCCACAACTCACGCAAAGCTCCTTGCAAGCCCCCAAATCAGCTCATTCCAGACATTTAGCTCATGCAATTCACATAACTGCCTCTGCTTGTCCCGCTGTCCACGTCGCCTACAGAGTTCATACTTAGCACAAACCACTAGCCCTCAGTCTAGTAATGCTGCAAGTCTAAAATGGCGGCCACTTTTTCCACGAAGCCTGAATAGCTCCTGAGCTTAAATGCAAAGTCATTCCCCTGCAGAAGCCATAGGTCCACTCACACACCAGCAAACGATAATCAGCAACAAATACGTTGATATTACAGACGATACAACAACCCACAAAGCCAATTAACACTTTTCATCCATAAAAAGCCCCGATGAGCGATTGAGATAAAAACAAAAATGAGAGCAGGTATCCGTGGCCCCGATGGGCCAAAAAACAACAAAAAAAAATTAAAGCAGGTATCCGAAGCCCCGATGGGCCAAAAAAAAAATTTTTTTTTAATTTTTGAAAAGCAGGTATCCGAGGCCCCGATGGGCAAAATCTTTTTATTTTATTGTATTTTTAAAAGCTGGTATCCTATGCCCCGATGGGCCAGAGAGTTTAGGGAGGGGGAGACACAGCAGGTATCCAAGGCCCCGATGGGCTAAGAAAATAATAATAATAAAAAAGCAGGTATCCGTGGCCCCGATGGGCAAATTAAAAAGAGAAAAGTTAAGAGGCAGGTATCCAGGGCCCCGTTGGGCAAAGGGGGAAAAAAAGAAACCAAAAACAAAAAGTGAAAAAAAAATTAAAAAACAGGTATCCTCAGCCCCGATGGGCAAAATATACATAAATGGAAAAAAAAGAAAACAAACTTACAATAAAATAGAGGCGTCAACCAAAAATCACTCCAAAGAAAAATTTCTCAAATGTGAAAAATTACCTAAAAACATTCCAAATACCTGTAAAACAAGGAGGAGATATCAAGAAAATACTAGGAGAAAGTATAGGAGCTCTAAAATATTTTATGTAATCTTGGTGGGGGTTTTTGGTTAAAGAAATGCGCCATAAGTGGTGGTGATGGCCTAGAAAATGTTCCAGAAAGAACCAGAAGCGAGGAGACATCCAGTCAGCAAGCTTCCACCCAGGGAGAAGAAGAAATATGGCCGCTGCAGGGAACTGCAGCGCTTTAAGAAGAGAAGGAGGGTTGGGGGCGGAGAAAGCAGAAGAGGAGTGGCCAAGAAGATTGAACGTCCGACATTTTAATGATTTAGTCAGCTAAAATTTACCCAGTAACAAAAAAATGAAGATTAAAAAAAAAAAAAAGTGGCATACTAAAACGAATACTAGAATAAAGTAGACTTCATTTTTTGTTCAGGAGCTCTAAATTTAATGGGTTTTTAAATTTTCACCTAGAAAATAGGTACAATGAGTTAATCAAATCAGATAACTGATGTTAAAGTTCTCCACACTTCATAACAAATATAAAGGCATTAGTTTAGTCTGTTTGGAAGACTAGGAGGAAAAGAGGTAAATCTTTGATAAATTATCCAAATACCTAATTCAGCAGGCACATGTAACTGTCTCCCTCAAACTTTCGAAGTAAAGAAGCTAGAAAGTAGTGATGCATTCAGGTTAGACTCATCTTCAGAGAACTTTCCCTTCTATTGTTTAGTGTGATAATGAAGGATTAGTCTTCTACTTTTTAGATTATAAAACAGAGACCCACAAAGATTACATGATCTGCCCAAGGTCACACACCGTGATTTTGAGTCAATGTATGCTCCACTCCAACACTGCCTTGTACAGTGCCTGGTCAAACGATATTAGAAGTGCTCATGAGTCAATCTGTGAGTAAGAGAGAAGGAAAGGAAGGCATTTAGGGAATAACTATTTAGTCCGTAAATAATTAAGAAGTACTGTTGATGACTTGTTTGCAATGGTTAAATTGTGCATCCTTAATCGTTACTGTTTTCCTACTTCCTCCATGAATCTAACAGAGGTTCAGTCTTAAGACCATAGTAGTGAAGTTTACCCACTGGGAGTGACTGGTAAATAGTAGTGGGGGCGGGGAAGCAGGGAAACAGCTCCCCCACACAAGGTCTTCAAAAAGTTCATGGAAAAAGCATGTTATGAAAAAATTATGCATGAGTTTCACAAAGGTTTTGCACCAAAATGAACTCATGGTTAATTCCATTTTCCATGAACTTTTTGAAGTATTTGTGTAAAAGTCAAAGCTGCCCCCAGAAACCTGGTTATTTCAGTGGGAAACATAAAATGTCCTACAGTGTTTATCAGAGAAACCACAGAGAAAGGGAGAGAGACAATGGGAACTAAGTATTAAACAATAACCCCTAGAAAGTCAAAGAATACAGAACTAGTCTCATGGCATAGTGGTTTAAGCACTGGGCATTGGAAGCTAGATCCCATATTGCCACTTGAAAAACATGCAAGATTTCTGTTTGAGCATGTCCAAAATCATGGTGGGAAGGAAAAATGGAGGTAGGAGATTGCAGGGTGTCCATGCCCCACTAAAGTGTGGGGTGGCCATCACTCTGGGGGATGATTTCTCACTTTCTGTCTCTCTGTCTCTTGGCTAGTGCATGTGCCCTATAGCAAAAATCTCTCTCTAAAAAGAAGGGAT
>NW_006205016.1:78031-83584 GCF_000334495.1 Tupaia belangeri chinensis
AAAGGACACATTGACCTCCCACTGAGTAAACTTGAAAATGTAACTATCAACCCAAATACTATCAGATAAAAATGCCCTTCAATCTCCAGATAAATAATAAACTCTACAAAATTTTCTTCCTTAAGAGATACCCTCCATCTTTAAATGCCCTTGGTTCACACCCAAAAAGTTAATCTGATTTGTCATTCCAAATGAGGGGTATTGCATTGTAAAGTGATGTCTTTGAGAAAACAAAAACAGAATCTAACAAAAGAATTTCAGTCTGGAAGACTGAAAGTTTCCATAGGAGCCTTCCTAAAGACACAAAAGTCAAACTGGAACAAAAGCCTACAAACAAGACCTGCTATGCTCTTCAGATTTGGGGCAGGAAATGGGCTTAATTTTAAAAAATAAAATTCCGAATGTCTTTAAACTAATAGTTCACCCTAATTTCAGCTTTCCCAAGTTTCCACTGAAACGAAGAGAGGGAAAAGAGTCTTTCATGGTATTGATTAGTAAATTGAGATTGCAGGATGTTAATTTTTTTTTCTTTTTGATATGAAAGCTAGTGCCAGCATAAAGATTTCAGAATAGAGGAATTTTCATTTCCCTGGGTAACTTCTGTTGCATTTTAGTGAAATACCTGTGATGGCAAAACTGCCTTGTATACCAGATCTCTCTAGTGAGAACTGTTGAAGTTTAAAATCATTGCGATGATCATAGTACAAATGACAAGCATACCTGTAAAAGACAGCAACTACAACCACACTGATCATACTAAAACATCAAGAAAAAAATGACTTTATAAGTAGTAGTCTCTTAACAACTGGGATCTCAGCCTGAACTGACCCATAAAACTGAAAAAGCAAAGCAACCACCATCATTCGTAGCACTACAAGGCACCTAGATCAGTCTTAAACTCCTTCTCTATAGGCCATGAACTACTAATATCACCAGTAATTTGACCCCACTATAGAACTGAATCTGTTACAGTTTATTGTGTCTTTAACACAGGCTACCAATTCTTAGGATAATATCATCCAAATCCTTGTCCTGAAGCTAACCTAAAAGGCATCTATAAAGGGATCGTCAGAATGATTGGATTACCAAGCCTCTAATACCTCTCTATTGAACAGAAATTTTCACAATTGTGAAAATGTTTTATATTTATTAGAACTTGGTTAGGAAAAATTTTCTTAAACAAGACTTAAGAAGGCTTGACTGTACTAGATTGGTAAGTCTGACTCTTTAAAACTAAAGCCTTTTGTCTTGCAAAAATACCTTTAAAAGTGAAAGGACAAAAGGTCAAGTTATAAACTGATTGTCCCAAGTTTCTGTGGCTGGACCAAGATTCCAGGAGGGCAGCCTGGTCAGAAGATAACTCTGATTGACTGTCAAAGTATTTTTCCATGAAGATTAGGCCTCCAAATTGGTGCTAACATGCTGATTTTGAATGACATTCACATTGGAACAGGACACGGTTCAGAGCTGTGGGCTACCAAGGTTCATTAGGCTAAGGAAGAAATCTATCGTGTTCCAATACGAACAGCTCCAAAATGCATAACACAGACAAGAATAAATCAAACACTTTTGTTCAAAGAGTCAGATTATTTTAATTCTAAGCTTTCCTCTTTGTTGACCCGTTTGTCTTCTCTCCTGCCAGACTAAGACAAAAAAAAAAAAAAAAACAAGTACTCCCTGATTTAGCCACCAGATGGCAGCATAAAATTATCAAAGAAACACCAGGTCACCCTGAGGGAAAGAAGCCAGTTTTATATGAAGTAGCACCAGAGTCTGAATTAAAAGGGAAAAAGTCTTATTCACACAAGTTCATCTCAGAAAAAAAGAGTAAAAGGAAAGGGCTCATGTCTCTCTAATTTGAAGAGTCTCCCTTTAGTGGGAATTTGTCCTTGCCCTCAGAGTTGTGACATTTAAAGAGGACTTTAAAAAAACATTCAAAGTTGACTTAGAAGGATGGTGGGAGCCCTCCAAACCATCACCAATGAAAAGAAGTTATTTAATGGGATCAGTACATATTATGAAGAAGCGAAGACATGGATAAGGACTCTTTATAATTTGGAGGGGTTTTCCTCAATAGGAGAAAGAGATGATTAGTCTTGTTTGTGGGAAGCTTTATATAAATAAGGACATTTGAAATTCTGAGCTATCCAAAGATGGAACAGACAATCTCTAGAATTAGGTAAGATGCCAATTCCTAAAGATATCCACAAGATATTTGTGTGGATGCTACATAGAGAATCATCAGATATAAATGTTTGCTCTGTAAAGGTCTTCTAAATTGTCCCAAATCCTAAACCACATCAGAGTATTTGGAGCATTCCTCTAGTGCTGCCTCACACACACACTATTTATGGTGTACTTCAAAGTTATATCAAGATGTTGAAAGAGGTTTTCTAGTTTATCGAAAGGGAAAAAGAAATTACGTGTCAAAACCTAGTAAGAAGGTGGCCCCATAGTGTAGCTGTTAAGCATTGCACATAGGGAGCTGGATTCCACGTGGCCAACCACAATTTTAATACCAGTCCCAATGATTAGGAAAACACACATTGAGCCTTTGTACAAGCATGCTTCAATTCCTGATGGGATGGAGAAATTGAGCAAAAAGGATTTGTGGTGTGACTATTCCCCACTTAGGATGGTGCATTCTCTAGTGAATGCACATGCTCTCTGACAACTAAAAAATATTTTTTAAAAGAGGGGAGGAGACAGTCCCCATGCCCTGATGGTTAAGGGACCCAGATCCCACATGGTCAAGTACATAGTTCAAATTCCAGCCCAGCAGCTTGAAAGCAAGCTGGGCACATGTAAGTGCATGCTCAAAATCAAGGTAGGGTAGAGAAACAAGGAAGGTATTACAGTATGACCATACCACATTGAAAGATTCTCTTTCTCTCACTGTATCTCTGGTGAGTGCATGCACCCTCCAGCAAATTGAGGGAAAGAAAAAGCCCAGTAAGTGCACATTTAATGATTGGGCAATTCATTGCATTTATACTTTATATCAGAATTTAAAATGCTGTGAAGGAATATTGAACTCTATAAAAATAGAAGACTCCTCCATGGCTCGTGAGAACTAGTGACTTCAGGGAAAAAAGAGAAATGAAGATTTTCTACTGATAATTCAGCTTCTAGCCCCCAAACTCTGTCTCTCTGCAACTGTCTCTCTCTGTCTTCTCTTTTTTGCAATTTTTCCTTTTTAAAATTTTTTAAGGTAAAATATTTTCTTGGCTTTCAGCCCCTCCTTTATCTTGCTAATAAACTCCAGGAAAGGCAAGGGGTAGGCTTTCAGAAGAAGACTCCTCCATGGCTCCTGAGAACTAGTGATTCAGGGAAAAAAGAGAAATGAAGATTTTCTACTGATAATTTAACCTCCAGCTCCAAAACTCAAGTGGCAATGAGCCCCTTTAGCCTTCTCGCTGTCTCTGCCTCTGTCTCTGTCTTTGATTCTGTTTCTCTCTGCCTCTGTCTCTGTCTTCTCTTTTTTGTAACTTTTCCTTTAAAAGTTTTTTTAAGGTGAAGTATTTTCTTGGCATTCAGCCCCTCCATTATCTTGCTAATAATTGCCTTTCCCTGCTCCCATCCAAGAGAGGCAAGGGGCAGGCATTCAGAAGACTACTCCTTGGTTCCTGAGAGTTAGTGATTTCAGGGGAAAAAGAGAAATGAAGATTTTCTACTGATAATTCAGCCTCCAGTCCCCAAACTCGAGTGGAGAGGCAAGGGGAAGGCCTTCAGAAGAAGACTCCTCCATGGCTCCCGAGAACTAGTGATTTTGCATGGCGCACAAATGTGCTAGGCAGTTTTTGTTTTGTTTTTAAATTATTTTGGTTGGTTTTTATTTTTTTCCTTCTTTTTCTGTGTTTCTTTGTTGTAGTTGTTGTTGTTTTCTCTCTCTGTTTTCTTTTCTTTTCCTTTTGTCTCATTATTCTGCTCCTCAATCTCTATTCACTGTGTTTCTGGATGGAACTAAGGGAATGATAGCCAAACATCCAAATACTATTAGGGTTAACCTATTCCTCAATATCCACTGAATCTGCTGCACAAAGGGATAAAGACCAAATGGCAAAAAAGATTCCAGATCACCTTTTTCTGCATGCTCCTAAATGCTCAGATTGAACATCAAGAATTAAGTAAAAACACACCATCCATCAGATAACTAGAAATCACCACAGGGCCAGGAGAAATATAGGAAAGCAAGAAAATATCTCTCCTCCAAGGGAAAAGAATAACTCCTCTTCATCCACAGACGTTTCAATGGAAATAATGGAAATTTCTGATAAAGAATTTAGAATATTCATAATGGTAAAGCTAACATTGGATGGAAGAGAAGAAAGACAATGAACTGCAAAAGAGGCAGGAGAAGAGCTGATGAGTTCTAGAAGGTGAGGAAATTCTTGCAAGATCTGAAAGAGGAAATACACACTCTAAAAAATAATAAAATGAACCTGTTAGAGATGAAGGGTATAATACAGGAAGTCAAAATCTCCCTTGAAAGTATTAAAAGCAGACTAGATCAGATAGAAAATAGAATTTCAGATGAAGAAGAGAAAATTGCTGGCCTAGAAAAAGTCACTACAAAGAATGAGAAAATTGCCCCCAAAAATGAGAATAATATAAAAGAAATACTAGATATCATCAAACATCCAAACATCCAGATAATTGGTATCCCAGAAGGTGAAGAGACTCATAAGGGCATTGATAATCTATTCCATGAAATCCTGCAAGAAAACTTTCCAAACCTAGAGAGGCACTCAAAGATCCAGTCCCAAGAAATACAAAGAACCCCAAATAGAATCAACCCAATAGGATCTTCTGCAAGACACATTATAGCCAAGTTGACCAAAACCACAAACAAAGACAAGATACTAAGATTGGCAAAAGAAAAATGTCAAGTTACCTACAAAAGATATCCCATCAGGATAACTGCAGACCTCTCATTGGAAACAGCGCAAGTGAGCAAAGAATGGGAAAATATATTCAAAATGTTAAGGGAAAAGCAATTTCAAGCAAGAATACTGTACCCAGCAAGATTATCCCTCATATGGGAAGAAAACAAAAGAACATTCTCAAGTAAACAAAACCTCAAAGAATTTACCAGCACCAGACCAGATGTCTAAGAAGTTTTCAAGGGAGTGCTATATATGGAGAAAATTAAATGCAGACACACAGAAATAAGAGTTCAAAAACTAAAAAAATGCCTTACTTAATTGTAGGGACAAGTCTGGTGTTGAATATTATATCCAAGAATTTAATTGGGAAGGTTGAACCACAACAGAAGATAAAGTACATGAGACTGAATTGGTGAAATAGCATTTTATGACCTGTGACTAAAACATTGCTGATTTTCTTCTAGGCTTTGTTTTACGGTTTTAAGGATTTTTGTCCTGTCTTAAGGTTCATTTGCCTACTATTTGAACAGAATCCTAACCTATTTAGGATTCTGTAAGAAATTTATGTAAGAAATTGTGTGATTAAGAAAATGTGGGGGGAAAAGGAATGGAAGACAACCGTAGACACCAGAGATAGTGTGGGAGGAGGGTGGGAAAGGGCAGAGGG
>NW_006205016.1:83920-84286 GCF_000334495.1 Tupaia belangeri chinensis
TATACACATACATGTGGAAATGTAAAATTTACTTTGAAATATTTTAAAACAAAATATTGACTAATGGATGAATAGGGAGATTGATAGATAAATGATTATATAATGAAAATAAGCATAGGAGGACCACCAAGTGGTGAGGTGGTTAAGGCACTGAACTCCCACATGACCAACCGTGGTTTGAATCCCAGATCTGTCAGGTTGAAAATTACACTGGACACATGTGTATGTGTGCCCAAAATTCCAAGAGGAGAATAGAGGAAATGACATTGCAACATAGCTATGCTCCCTGGAGGGTGATTTCTCTCTCTCTCTCTCTATCTGTCTCTCTGGCAAGTACATGCACCCTATGGCCAAAACCCAACAAAA
>NW_006205016.1:84340-89953 GCF_000334495.1 Tupaia belangeri chinensis
GAGGTTTTTGCTATAGGGTGCGTGCGCTCGCCAGACAGACAGAGAGAGACATAGAGACAAAAAGCGAGAAATCACCCCCCAGAGGGGATGGTCACGCCACAATCCCTTCTCCTCCATTCTCCTCTCGGGATCTTGGGCACGCACGCACACGCGCCCAGCATGAGTTTTAAGCCACTGGGTCTGGGACGCAAACCGTGGTCGACTACGTCCGAGTCCAGCGACATAGCCATTACGCTAATTGCTGGTTCCCTATGTGGTAAGTCTTTATTATAACATTCTTTTATCTTTGTTGCATGATTGAAACTTTCCATAATCAAATGAAATGTTGCAGGGAATGAGTTTCACTAAGAATAACAAAGAAGGTGCTCCAAAGATACACCCATCTATTTAAACAACCACTGAAGCTGAGGAAAATTGTCAGAATCAACTTTTTTGTAACTCCAAAATCTAATTAAAAAGGTAGAACAACTAGAGAAGTGATTAATGAAGATAGGCTACTAAAATACAGTAAGAGAACATTGTGGCATTTTTGCTTACCCACTAACCATTCCCCATTTTCTAACTTGGCAGCTGTTGCAGAAGTAGTTTACATTCCTATTACAGCTTGCTGATGTCAAGGGATTAGTATAGATCTTGTTCCGAAAGAATTGTAACTGAGCATTTTGATCTAAGAAATCCTTGAGGAATTGGTTCAAGGACTTGCTTTGGTTTCATACCTCTCAGAATTCTCAGGACTTGTGCAGCCTTTCAGGTGGCGTTCATTTAAAGTATTTTAAAGCACTGTCCTACAGACACTCAGGACAAAAGAAAATAGATGGGACAAGCAGCAGAGAGACCAAAAAGCCACTGAAACAGCAGTATGAGGAAAGAAATATATGAAGGAATAAAGGCTTTGCAAAGTTCCTGGAGAATCAAGAAAACCATGGCTGTGATTAACACCCTGAAAGACCTGAAAAGAAGTAAGCTCTCACTTATAGTCAAATAAGCAATTCACTTAAACATCTGGCTGATCTTTAGAATCCATCAGGAAGCAGAAAGGGAAGGGAAGGCAGAACTGTAAGTCAGCTGTCAAAGCACTGAAGAAATATTTCCAGAGTCAATCTGTAAAGAAAACCAACTGTAATCCATAAAAACTACCAACAACAAACACTGTGAAAAAGAGGGAATTTTATTTCTGGAGTTATCGTGTTATATTTAAAATATGTAGTTTTAACAAAAAAATTCAAGGCATACCAAGAAATAAGAAACTATGGTTTATACATAGGAAAAAATAAAAAGAAATAGAAATAGTCCCTGAGAAAGCTCCAACATTGAACTTTTTTGAAAAGATTTTTACTTTATTATTATTTATTCATGTTTAGTTTATCTAATAGTTCTTTTTAAAATGTATTTATTTATTTATTTATTTATTTATTTATTTATTTATTGGAGAGGTTTTCGCTATAGGGCGCGTGCGCTCGCCAGACAGACAGATAAACACAAAGGCAAGGTAAAAAGGAATGATCTTTGAAGGGGACTTCTTATCAAGACAGTGGTGTCCACGCCTAAACCAGACAGAACACAAAATAACATAAACAGCAACAGCAATAACAAGATCTGTGGTAAAAGTGAAGACATTTGTGACAAGACTAAAGAAAAAGATACAATTTTGTTCCCTAGTCTTACCCCCATAACTGGGGGGAGGGTCTTTATTGAGAAATTTCTACGGAGTGCTTTAGTAGTTCTTTGACGGAGTCACCACATTGTATCTGTCATAGGATGCCTGAAGAATTACATTATACAACATCTGTATCCTCTTTAAATTTCAATTACTTCTAAAATCGATAAAAATACTTTTTATCTACTTCAGGGGTTTGGATGGTAGAGAGTGGGTGGTAGAGGGTGGGTGTGAGGTGCAAAGAGAGGAAACATGTAACAGACAAAAATGTAAAGATCTCTGTTGAAAAAATATATAGTATACATCATGATCAGGATTTTATGTAAAATGTGAAATTAATCTCAAAATTAAAACCTTTTCTCTTTTGGAGAGGTTTTTGCTAGAGGGTGTGTGTGTTTGCCAGAAAGATAGAGAGAGACAGAGAGACAGAAAGTGAGAAATCACCCCCCGGAGTGTATGGCCATGCCACAATCCTTTCTCTTCCATTCTCCTCTTGGGATCTTGGGCACATGGGCACGTGCACCCAGCATGAGTTTAAGTCACCAGATCTGGGACTCAAGCTGCGGTCGACTACATGGGAGTCCAGTGACGTAGCTATTACACCATCTGCTGGTCCCAAAATCCTTTTAAAATGTAAAAAACGAGAGATGTTGAACATTTTTATATGCCATTGTATGCCTTCTTTTCAGTGTGTCTGCTCATAAAGCTTGCTCTTTGGAACCAGCAATTGCTGATCTTTCAGTAATAGCCAAGAAGCATTGGCCCAGAAATTGGCCCTGTGAATTTACTAACTCTACATTGGAAGGGGTAGGTATGTTAATTCACCAACCAAGAGTTGAGCTATTCTTACTTGGACAGATGAGAAAGGTCATATAGGACAGTTTTAACCTTACATTTTGTCCGATGTATCTTTAAATTTATGAGGATGAGCTGTACTTCAAGGTATAGGGTTGTATTTATATAGTCCTACTTCACCTGCGATACAAATGACATTCCAAAATTTAGATAACAAAGGAATAAAGTACACAGATAAAAATTTGGGGTTAGAGGCCTTGGTAGATCCCTGATCATTAGGACTGCTGCTCCAATAAATTGACTTTTAGAAGACCCTGCCTATGTTGACCAATGGCCCTTAATTGGGGAAAAAATTGAGGAAGTTGGACAATTTGTGCAAAAACAGCTAAAATTTGAACATATTGAGCCTTCTTTTAGTCCTTGAACTCTATTTTTGTCATCCTGAAAAAATCTGGAAAATGGAGGTTGTTACAAGATTTAAGAAAAGTTCATGCCACTATTCAAGTAATGAGACCACTACAACCTGGTCTTCCTAATCCTACAATCATTCTTCTTCACTTTCATTTAATTGTATTAGACCTTAAAGATTGTTTCTATACTAGGAATCAGCAGTTAACATAATGGCTATGTCGCTGAACTCCCATGTAGTCTACCACACTTTGAGTCCCGGATTTGGTGGCTTAAACTCATGCCAGGTGCATGTGCATGCATGCCCAAGATCCCAAGAGGAGAATGGAGGAGAAGGGAGTGTGGTGTGGCCATACCACCTGGGAGGTGATTTCTCACTTTCTGTCTCTCTGTCTCTCTCTGTCTTTCTGGTGAGTGCACATGCCCTATAGCAAAAAAAAAAACTCTCCCAAAAAAAAAAAAGAGTTAAAAAAAGATTGTTTCTATACTATTCCATTACATCCTAAAGATTGTCAACATTTTGCATTTTCTATACCCTCCACTAACCATAGAGAGCCTTTAGCTAGGTATAAAAGGAAAGTTTTACCTCAGGGTACACCCAATAGACCAACTTTATGTCAACATTTTGTTGGGGAACCATGTAAGTATAAAATAACAGTATTTTCATTGCTACATTATTCATTACAAAGATGACATCCTTCTAGCCTCCTTTGATCCACAAAAATTGTTAAAACTTTGCAGATACCCAATTGAGGCTACAACAATGGGACTAATTGTGGCTCCCGAAAGGGTCCAACAAATGGTTTCTTTTAATTACTTAAGACATGTTATCTCTGACAAGCAAATTCATCCTCAGGTTTAAATTTGATTAGATTTCTTTAAAATGCTAAATGATTTTTAGATGTTATTAGGAACCATTAATTGGCTGTGATTCAGTTTAAAGCTCATGACTGGTCAGCTGTGACCACTTTTTGAGATCTTGAAAGGAGATCTGCACCCTGCTTCTCCTCCGGAGCTTACCCCTGAAGGTAAGATTGCTCTTGAATTAGTGAAATTAACCATTCAAAATGCCTGTTTGTCACAGGTAAACACAGACTTGCCTATAATTATTCCAATTTTCCCAACCTCACATACACTCACGGGCTAATTGGCAACCTCGGGGGGAGGGGGTCCTTGTATGGTTACATCTACACTGATCTCCTGCACAGTCTCTTACACCATTTCCTACAGCAGTAGGGCACTTATTTTAAAAGGGAGAACATGTATCATCCAACTATTAAGACACAAACCTCAATCTATCATAATTCCTTTTTTCAAAGAACAATAGCATGCACTATGGCAATTAGATCTTGATTGCCAAATAGCTTTTGCTAGCTTTCCTGGACAGGTTGATTGTCATTGCCCTTCAGATCATTTGTACAGTTTGCCTGTACTACCTCTTTTGTTTTTCCCCAAAGTAGTTTCACCTTAAGCCTATTTCAAATGCTATAGTTGTATTTATTGATGGATCTAGTAGTGGGCATGCAGGATATCAGTCACAGAACAAAGAAAAGTTATATATAACCCATCTTGCTCTGCGCAGAGTTCAGAACTTAGTGCTATAAAAGTTGTCTTGGGACCAGCAGTTAGCATAATGGCTATGTCGCTGGACTCCCACGTAGTCGACCATGGTTTGCGTCCTGGACTCGGTGGCTTAAAACTCACGCCAGGCGCGTGTGCATGCATACCCAAGATCCCAAGAGGAGAACGGAGGAGAAGGGATTGTGGCGTGGCCATCCCCTCTGGGGTGTGATTTCTTGCTTTCTATCTCTCTGTCTCTCTCTTGCTGGCAAGGGCATGCGCCCTAAAGCAAAAACCTCTCCAAAAAAAAAAAAAAGAAAAAAAATGTTGTCTTAATAGACTTCCCACATCAGGCTGTAAACATGTATTCAGGCAGTTTTTATGTAGTCTCAGTTATTTTTAAATAATTGAAACCACTATTCTTGGTAACATATCACAGGAAAGCCTTTTTCATGTTTTTTCTCAAATCCAAACTCTCTTACAAAAATGGAAACTCCTAGTCTTCATTGGTCACATAAGAGCTCATTCTAATCTTCCTGGAGCTCTTACTTTTGGAAATCATCAAGCTGATACTCACCCTGTAGCTGTTATCTCAGAAACTCCTTAAGATAAGGCTAAACACTCACATAATCTTTTTCATGAGAATGTTGCTGTTCTGTGCAAACAATTTTTATCACAAGACAACAAGTACAAAACATTGTCAAAAATTGTCCAAATTATGTTCTTTTTCTTCCCTCTCTTCCTATGACAGTTAACCCTAGAGGTTTAGCCCCTAATCACATTTGGCAGATGGATGTGACTCATTATGCTCCCTTTGGGTGACAAAATTATTTACATGTCACTATCGATACTTGTGGGAGGCTGCGCACTGGTGAGTCTGCCGAGGTTTCTCAGAGAGCAAACAATTATCATGATTGGTTTCCTTCAAAAAACCTGATCTTAGAAACCTTGCTCTGATTGGCTACTAGAATCCCTCAAATTTGCATATCCAGCACCTCATGATTGGTCCAAAAGCAACCAATCATAACCCACCATTTACAACCAATCACAGCCCACCGTTTACAACCAATCAGGGCCCACCATTTACAACCAGTCACAGCCCACCATTTACAACCAATCACGGCCCACCGTTTACAACCCACCAGAGTGTATATAACCACGATGCCTGGCCCACAGTAGCCAGACGACGACGA
>NW_006205016.1:91632-99660 GCF_000334495.1 Tupaia belangeri chinensis
CAACACCCCTATACTGGTCTCGCCTGAGGCACTGAATCGGTTAGCCAAAGACGGGTAAGAGAGTCTGATGAACCCAATAACTATTTAGTCCTTCCACCTAAGACAGGAGGCCCATCATAGCTATGGGACTCTCCAATGACGGGTAAGAATGGACTTATGGTTCCATAAATGACTCCAACCTAAGACAGCACGATTCCCCCAGGCCTTTTCTTTATCTCTCAAAACAGAGAAGGGGGATATGTGGGAGGATGCGCACTGGTGAGTCTGTTGAGGTTTCTCAGAGAGCAAACAATTACCATGATTGGTTCCCTTCAAAAAACCTGACCTTCAAAACCTTGCTCTGATTGGCCACTAGAATGCCTCAAATTTGTATATCCGGCACTTCATGACTGGTCCAAAAGCAACCAATCATAACCCACCATGTACAACCAATCACAGCCCACCGTTTACAACCAATCAGGGCCCACCATTTACAACCAGTCACGGCCCAACATTTACAACCCACCAGAGTGTATATAACCACGATGCCTGGCCCATAGTAGCCAGACGACGACGACCAGGAAGACGACGACTGAAGAGCCTGAAGAGCTGAAACACTGCGCAGTCTCCAGATGACCTGGGAGACCCTGAAGAGTTGTAACACTACATTGTCTATGGACGACCCTGAAGAGCTGTGACACTGTGTCGTCTCTATGCTGTACCATGCTGCCCACAATAAATGGACGACACTGTTGTCTCCGTGCTGTAACACTACGCCGCTTGTCCCGGCTCTCACTCCTTCACTCAGGAAACCTGTTCGGCTGTCCACCCGGGTTGGGACAGATACTTATTCAGATTTCATTTTTGCTTTTTCTTTGGTGGGAAAAGCAGCCAAACATGTCATCACACATTGCCTTGCAGCAATAGCAGTAACAGGAAAACCAAGCACAAAAAAATGGACAATGGCCCTGTTTACACTAGTAAAGCTTCTCAACAATTTTGTGACACTTTCCATATTCTTCACACTACAGGAATACCTCACAATTCTCAAGGTCAAGTAATAGAAAAAAGAGCCAACCAGCATTTAAAAACACAATTATACAGGGAACCAGCAGTTAGCGTAATGGCTATGTCGCTGGACTCCCACGTAGTCGACTGCGGTTCGTGTCCCGGACCCGGTGGCTTAAAACTCACGCCGGGCGCGTGTGCGTGCGTGCCCAAGATCCCGAGAGGAGAATGGAGGAGAAGGGATTGCGGCGTGACCATCCCCCCTGGGGGGTGATTTCTCGCTTTCTGTCTCTATGTCTCTCTCTGTCTGTCTGGCGAGCGCACGCGCCCTACAGTGAAAATCTCTCCAAAAAAAAAAAATAGATAAAAAAACCCCACAATTATACAAAGAAAAAAGGGGAGACAAGGTAATCCCTGTAACTCTTCAGTGTAAACTTTCTCTTGCTTTATATACTTTAAATTTTCTGAATACCACATCAGAAGGCCTCACAGCTGTAGGAATTAATTACTAAGGGATAGAAAAAGCTAAACTGCTTGGGGGCAGCAGGTGGCTGGTGGTTAGGGCATTGGACATTCCCATATGGCTAACCAGGATTCAAGTCCAAGACCTGGTGGCTTGCTTTCTCTTTTTCCCTTGCCCCACCCCTGTTTCTCTCTCTGGTTAAATGAAAATAAATGAATAAATAAAATAAAATAAATATTTTTTAAAAAAGAAAAAGCTAAACCTCAGTATGCAAAATGGGAAGATCTCAGTTCAGGAGAGTAGAAGGGACCCAGTCTGATGTTAACATGAGGTTGAGAGTATGCTTGTATTTTCCCAGAATCATCACTAAAGTCAGTGTGGGTTCTAGCTCAACTTGTGAGACCATGGGCAATGAAACAACCAGAGGACAAGCTGATGAAACAGATATGGAAGAGAATGCAGGACCTGAATCTGGAGGACATTTTCAAAAAGGTGACAAAGAAAGGAAGGATGGTGAGATCAACACAGATACTGCCAGCCCCTACATGGAAACAAGTAAAAGCTTTGTCCAAAAAAGCTAAACAATTAGTAAAAGACCAGGGCCAGTTACAGTGTTCCTGCTATTTCTGGTGATGATGCGTTTGCAAACCATGCAGGTAATGCCTCCCCCAGTGTACAAGAAGATAAAGCGGATTAAATATATGTCCTGGATCAACCTATGTTACACCTGGTTACCTGGAGGGATTAAAAAGAAGAAAAAGTATTCACAAAGGATTCACATCAGCTAATGGGAATTCCCTCTGATGGCTTCAACAATCAGTTGGTAAAATTTAATTATTCAACTGTTAACAATTTATCCATATGTGTCGTTCTATGAGATGAGCTGTGGCCCTCCTCACCCCATCTAGACACCCCCATTCCAGTGAAGGACCTTGCTGGACGGCAGACTGCCAGTGGCTGGAGAGCTTAAAAAAATGTACCCATGGTTCATTCCCCTCACCACTCCTTTGAACTTTCAGGTTTGTGGCTCAGAACTTTGAGATGAGCTTGCACTCCTCCCTGCTCCATCTGGAAAGCCCCCTTGTAGCCAGATGACAGGCTACCACTCACCTTTGGACTCTCAGGTTTTTTGCTTTGGACTTTGAGACAAGTTTGTGCCCCTCCTGCCTTATCCAGAAACCCCTTTCAGCAAAGGGCCTTTCTGGATAGCAGGACACCTGGAGCTGGAGGTCTTAACCACTGGGATCTGTGGCTCATCCCCTGCCCTACTCGCCTTTTGACTCTCAGGTTTGTTGCTCAGTACTTTGAGATGAACTTGTACTCTTTTCTGCCCCATCCAGACACCCAGTCCAGTAGAAGGGCCTTCCTGGAAGGCAGATTGCCTGAGGCTAGAGGGCTTAATGGATGGGACCAGAGGTTCATCCCCTCCACCCTCATCTTTGGATTCAGGTTTGTTTTTTAGGAAGTTGAGATGAGCTTATGCCCCTCCCTGCCTCATCTGAGCACCCATTTCCAGCAAAGGACATTTCTAGGTGGCAGGCCACCTGCAGATGGAGTGCTTAACAGTTGAGATCCTTGACTAATTCCCTCCCCCACTCACTTTTGTCATTCCCCTCACCACTCCTTTGAACTTTCAGGTTTGTGGCTCAGAACTTTGAGATGAGCTTGCACTCCTCCCTGCTCCATCTGGAAAGCCCCCTTGTAGCCAGATGACAGGCTACCACTCACCTTTGGACTCTCAGGTTTTTTGCTTTGGACTTTGAGACAAGTTTGTGCCCCTCCTGCCTTATCCAGAAACCCCTTTCAGCAAAGGGCCTTTCTGGATAGCAGGACACCTGGAGCTGGAGGTCTTAACCACTGGGATCTGTGGCTCATCCCCTGCCCTACTCGCCTTTTGACTCTCAGGTTTGTTGCTCAGTACTTTGAGATGAACTTGTACTCTTTTCTGCCCCATCCAGACACCCAGTCCAGTAGAAGGGCCTTCCTGGAAGGCAGATTGCCTGAGGCTAGAGGGCTTAATGGATGGGACCAGAGGTTCATCCCCTCCACCCTCATCTTTGGATTCAGGTTTGTTTTTTAGGAAGTTGAGATGAGCTTATGCCCCTCCCTGCCTCATCTGAGCACCCATTTCCAGCAAAGGACATTTCTAGGTGGCAGGCCACCTGCAGATGGAGTGCTTAACAGTTGAGATCCTTGACTAATTCCCTCCCCCACTCACTTTTGGACTCTCAGGTTTGTTGCTTGGGTAACTGAGAGGAGCTTGAGTCCCTCTCTGCCCATCCGGACACCTGGTCCAGAGAAGGGCCTTGCCAAATGGCAGGCAGCCTGTGGCTAGGGACCTTAATGACTGGGACCCGTGGCTCGACACTTCCCCACCTTGCTTTTTTCTCTCAGGTTTGTTGCTCGGGAGTTTGAGATGAACCTATGTCCATCCTTAACTTACCCAGACACCCGGTCCAGCAAAAGCCCTTCCTGGTCAGCAGGCCACCTGTGGCTAGAGGGCTTAATGGCTGGCACCTGTTCCTCAACTCCTCCCCTCCACACACCCTTCACCTCTTAGGTTTGTTGCTTGGGACTTTGAGAAGAGCTTGCACCCCTCAGCACCCCATCCAGACACCAGTTCCAACAAAGGGCCTTTCCAGACAGCATGCCGCCTGTGGCTGGAGGGCTTAACTGCTGGGACCCAAGGCTGAGACCTCCTCCCACACTCATCTCTGGTCTCTCAGGTTTTTTTGCTTAGGACTTTGAGATGGGCTTCACTCCCCTGCCCCAACCATAGACCCGGTCCTTGAAGGGCCTTTCCTGATTGCAGGCTGCCTGTGGCTGGAGAGTTTAATGGCTGGGACCTGGGGTTCATCCCCTTCCCCGCTTGCCTTTGGACTCTCAGGTTTGTTTCTTGGGACTTTGAGTCAAGCTTGCCCTGCTCCCCGTTTCAGCGAAAGGTCTTTCCAGATGGCAGGCTGCCTACTGCTGGAGGATTTAACGACTGGGACCCATGATTCATCCCTTCTCCACTTGCCTTTGGACTCTCCTGTTTGTTGCTTGGGACTTTGAGACAAGCTTGCACCCCTCTCTGCCCATCTGAACACCTGGTCTAGCTAAGGGCCTAGTTGGACGGCAGGCTACATGTGGCTGGAGGGCTTAATGGCTGGGACCTGAGGCTCATCCCCTCTCCCACTCACCTTTGATCTCTCATGTTGGTTGCTTGGGCCTTTGAGACAAGCATGTTCCCCTCCCTGCCCCATCTGGAAACCTGGTCCTTGAAGGCCTTGCTGGATGGCAGGCCGCCTGCAGCTGTAGGGCTTAGTGACTGGGACCTGGGGTTCATCCCCTCCCTCTATCACCTTTGGACTCTCAGGTTTGTTTCTTGGGACTTTGAGACCAGCTTATGCCCCTCCTCACCCCATCTGGACACCCGTTCCAGCAAAGGACATTGCCGGATGGCAGGCCACCTGTGGCTGGGGGGCTTACAGGCTGGGACCTGTGGCTCATCCTTTCCCCCATTAACCTTTGGATTTTCAGGTTTGTTACTAGGGACCTTGAGACAAGCTTTCACCCCTTTCCACCCCATTCAGACACCTGGTCCAATAAAGGGTCTTACCAGACAGCAGGCCACCTGCAACTAGGGGCTTAATGGCTAGGACCTGTGGCTCTTCCCCTCCTCTCCTCACCTTTGGACTCTCAAGTTTGCTGCTTGGGACTTCAAAAGAAGCTTGCATTCTTCCCTGCCCCATCCAAAATCCTGGTACAGTGAAGGTCCTTGCTGGACAGCAGGCCACCTGTGGCTAGAGGGCTTAATGGATGATACCCATGGTTAATCCCCTACCCCGCTCTTCTTTGGACTCTCAAGTTTGTTGCTTGGGACTTTGAGAAGAGCTTGCACCCCTCAGTGTCCCATCAAGACACCAGTTCCAGCGAAAGCCCTTTCCGAACAGCAGGCTGCCTGCAGCTGGAAGGCTTAATAGTTGGGACCCGTGACTCATCATCATCTCTCCCACTTACCTTTAGAATCTCAGGATTGTTGCTTGGGACTTTGAGACAGGCTTGCACTCTTCCTTGCCCC
The DNA here is from genome assembly GCF_000334495.1 of Tupaia belangeri chinensis. Lineage (NCBI taxonomy): Eukaryota > Metazoa > Chordata > Mammalia > Scandentia > Tupaiidae > Tupaia > Tupaia belangeri. Next base: position 97,146 of record NW_006205016.1, read on the forward strand.
AGAAAGCTGGTCCAGTGCAGGGCCTTTCTGGACAGCAGGCCAACTGAGGCTGGAGGGCTTAACATCTGGAACTGTGGCTCATCCCCTCCCCCACTCGCCTTTGGACTCTCACTTTTTTTGCTTGGCTCTTTGAGAGGAGCTCGCACCCATCTCTGCCCCATATGGACACCTGGTCCAGTGAAGGGCCTTGCTGGATAGTAAGCCACCTGTGACTGGAGAACTTAATGGCTGGGACCTGTGGTTTATCCTCTTCCCCACTCATGTCTTGACTCTTAGGTTTGTTGCTCAGGACTTTGAGATGAGCTTGCACCCCTCCAAACCTCATCAAGAGACCCGGTCCAGCAAAAAGCCTTCGCAGATGGCATGCTGCCTGTGGCTCAATGGCTTAACAGCTAGGACCCATGGCTCATCCCATCCCCCACTCACCTTTGGATTCTCAGGTTTGCTGCTGGGGACTTTGAGACAAACTTGTGCCCCTCCCTGCCCCATCTAGACACTCAGTCCAGTGAAGAGCCTTGCTGGATGGCAGGCCACCTGTGGCTGGAGGACTTAATGGCTGAGATCCGTGACTTATCCCCTATCCCATTCACCTTTGAACCCTCAGGACTTCCATTTTTGTTACTGAGTTGAAGGTCAGTGGTTCAGTTTCAGGCACACCTGTTCTCTAGAAACAACTAGGTCTTTGGGTCACCCAGGACCAGTGACAACAGTACAAGGTGCTGCTGAGCAATGAGGAGGCAGAGCAGAAGAGAGATTGCCAATTTTCTAGATCTGCACACCTTTGAATGCTTGGAGATACCTTGAAGAAATTAGGAAGGAACTTATAGATCACCAGATGACTAGAAACCAACACAGAGGCACAAGAGATATGAACGACTATCAAAATGCCTCTCCTCCGAAGGAAAAAATCAATTCCACATCACCCATGGACAATACAATGGACCTCGTGGACATGTCAGATAAACAATTTGGGATATTTATTATGACCAAAGTGAATAGATGAAAAATAAAAGAGACAACAACTCCAGGAGATGAAGAAGTCCTTTCACAGTTTGAAAGAAAAAATGTACACCATAAAGAAGAATCAGATGGAATTGTTAAAGATGAAAAATGTGATACAGAACATTAAAACCTCCCTTGAAAGTATTAAAAGCAGATTAGAGCATGCAGAAGATCAAATCTTTTTTTAAAGAATTATTTATTTACTTATTTAATTCCATTTGTTATTATTATTTTTTAATTTGACCAAATACAAACAGAGAGAAAGAGAGAAAGGAAAAGTGAGAAAGCAAGCCGCCAGGTCCGGGACTTGAGGCATGGACTGCCATGTGGGAATCCAGTGCCTTTAACCACCATGCCACCTGCTTATCTTTTTTATTTTATTTTATTATTTATGTATATTTTTATTTATTTAGAACCTGACCAGAGAGAGAGAAGGAAAGTGAGAAAGCAAGTTGCTAGGTCTAGGACTCAAACCGTGGTCAGCCATGTAGGAATCCAAGCGCCTTAATCACCAAGTCACCTGCTGGCTTCTCCCTTTGGCATTTCTTTTAAGACAGGTTTGGGGATGATGAATTCCTTCAGTAGTTTTGTTGGTTTGTTTGTCTTTTTGCTTTTTGTTTTAGTCTGAGAAAGTCTTTATTTCCTTATTTCTGAAGGACAAGTCGGTAAGGTAAAGTATTCATGGTTGTTTTTTCTTCTTCAGCACTTTGGATACATTCCATTTTCTTTTGGCTTGTAGTTTCTAATGGGAAGTCCACAGCTAGCTTTATTTAAATTTTTATAAAAATTATGTATTTCTTTCCTCTTGCTGCTTTCATGATCTTTTCTTTGTCTTTGATTTTCAATAGTTTGATTATGTCTTCTTGTGGTCTTATTTCGGTTGTATCAGATTGGAGATTTTTGACCTGCTTATACCTGAATTTTTATATCTTTCTCTAAATTTCAATGTTTTCTGCTATTATTCTTAAGAATAATATTTCTGCCCCATGTCCTCTCCCTTTATCTCCTATAATTTGAAATTATTTTTTCTTCTTCTTTTTCTTTTTTTTATTTATTTATTTATATATTTTTTTGGAGAAGTTTTCGCTATAGGGCATGTGTGTTTGCAAGAAAGACAGAGAGAGACAGAGAGACAGAAAGCGAGAAATCACCCCGGGGGGATGGCCATGCCTCAATACCTTCTCCTCCATTCTCCTCTCAGAATCTTGGGCACACACGCACACACGCCCAGCGTGAATTTAAGCCGCCAGGTCCAGGACTTGAACCGCAGTCAACTACATGAGAGTTCAGTGATATAGCCATTATGCTAACTGCTGGTCCCTGAAATTTTATTTTATTTATTTATTTATTTATTTTGTAGTAGCCTCAACGAGAATTAAATTTATTTCCTCCTTGTCATCAAGCAAAATAGACATGACTTTTCAGACTTTAGAATACATTTGCGTGGCCGTGGCCAGCAGGTGGCATGGTAGTTAGGGTGCTGGACTCCCACATGGCTGCCCACGGTTGGCGT
>NW_006205016.1:100425-104508 GCF_000334495.1 Tupaia belangeri chinensis
CGTACTAAATGTAATTTCCCATCTAGAATAGACTGCATAGTGACTTAATCAAGCATGTTATCATCAATAATATTCCATTTCTACTTTCATGCTTTATGTATATATATGTGGTTTTTTTCTCTTCCTCTTTTTTTTTCCCTATGTTTGTCCCTCTGCCCTTTCCCACTCTCCCATTACAATATCTCTGCTATATACAGTTGTCTTCCAGAAGAGTTATTGAAAAAGTGATACATACAAGTAAAGGGAGAGAGGCCACGAGTTCCAATTATCAGCTCATAAAGTTTTTGACAATAGGGAGCATAGATTCTATTCAGGGTTGGATTAAGGGAGGGTCTCCTGCAGATCCACAAGTGTAGGTGAGTCTCCAGGGAATGCAGTTTCAGGAAAGCAGTTCTGGTACGCAGGGATGATTATCAGCTGATGCGGCACAGCAGTCATCTTGTAGTTACCAGGAATGGTGTTGTGGGGATCTGCAGAGTGAGTTGTCTTGGGTATCTGGCTTCCTTAAGAATGGCAGAGTAGTTCTTGTTTTCCCCTGAGGTAATGCAGGGCTGGTAACTATCATCTTCTCAAGTTGCAAGTTCTTCAACCTTGTTTTCGGCCTCCGGGCCATCCAGCGCCCGGAGAGGCCAGGGAGGCCAGGCCCCTGGAGGGGGGCCGGCCATTCCCGGGGTGCGGCTGGGCGGGGGGGGGGCGGAAGCCCCCGGCCACAGGGCCCCCGGAGGGGGGCCCCTGAAATTTTATTTTTAATAGTTTTTAATTATTGTTGTTTATTTCTTTTTCCCCCGATTCCCTCCCACTCACACCCCATTTCCCACTTTGCTCACAAACCATCTCTGGCGTCAATGGTTTCAATCCATGCATTTATGCCTTCCAATCTTTCTGTTTCTGCAAGAGTGCAGACATTTGGTATATGTTAAGTGGGAAAATACAAGGCTTCTTTTTCGTAGTCCATTTTGCTTTGCCTGGCATTAAATCTTCCATATTCATCCACTTTCTATCAAATGCCATGGTCTCCTTTTTCTTTTCTTTTCTTTTTTTTTTTTTAACTGAGTAGTGTTACATAGTATATATGTGCTACACTTTTTCAGTCCTTTCACCTGTTCTTTGCCATTTGGGTTGACTTCATATCTTAGCAATGGTGAATAATGTTGCAATGAATATGGATGTGTGTTTTTCCAACTGACTGTATTCCTGTCCATAATTTCTGGATGCTCACATGTCTTCCTGGGATAGTTGTCTATTCAGCTTTTTTACCCATTTTTTATTGGATTATTATTTCTCTTGCAAGTAAGCTGCTTGAGTTCCCTGTATAGTTTGATGATCAGTCCCTTATCAGAGGAAGAGATGGAAAATATATTCTCCCATTCCAAGGGTTCTCTCTTCACTCTTATTATTGTTTCTTTTGTAGGGAAGAAGATTTTTAACCTGGTGTACTTCCATTTGCCTATTTTAGGGGATATTGCCTGTGCTTTTGGGGTCTTATTTAAGAAGTCTTTGCCTACTCCAACATCTCCTCCTGTGTTTTCCACCAGTAGCTTTATAGTTTGAGATCTTAGGCTTAGATACTTTATCCCATTTTGAGTTGATTTTTGTTAATGGAGTGACAGAGGTCCAGTTTTATATTTCTGGAGGTAGATACCCAATTTTTCCAACACCATTTGTGAAGAGACTTTCTTTTCCCCTGGTGAATTGTCATGTGCCCTTTGTCAAAATTGGTTAGCTGTATGTTTTGGGGTTTATTCCTGGATTCTTTATTCTGTTCCATTCATCTACATGCCTGTTTTTGTGCCAGTACCATGCTGTTTTGATTATAATAGATTTATATTATATTTTAGGGTTGGGTGTGAGATGTGTCTTACACCCCTCTTTTCGTAAGTATTATTTTAGCAATTCAAGGTCTTTTATGATTCCTGATAAATTCTATGTTTAGTTTTCTAAATCTGTGAAGAATAGCTTTGGTAATTTAATTGAGATTGCATTGAATTTGTAGATTAATTAGAGTAGAATTGGCTTTTTGATTATACTAATTTTTCCAATCCAGAAACATGGGATATCTGTCCAATTTTGTATAATTTTTAATTTATATATTTTTATTTGGTTTTTATACTTTTTCTTGTAGAAATCTTTTTTTAATTATTTGCCTGTTTTCCCAGGGGCTTTTTTTAATTTAAATTTAATCACAGATATCTTTACAGTGTACAGCATTTCTTTTTCCAGCACAAATACCATATATATCAATCAAGACAAGACATGACTATATGCATTATCATTAACAAATAGCGTCTCATTTTTTTGTCAATTAAATGTATTTTTACTTTTTTCTTCCCCTTTTCCCTCTCTCCCTCCCATACTAAACTATTTTATTCTACAATTTATTGATTCACAAAAGATCTTAATTAAACTAAACATATGGGCATAGCTAAAATATAGTAAAAAGTACACTATAATTTTCTTCTGAAACATTTTTTTTTCTTTTTTTGGAGAGCTTTTTGCTATAGGGTGTGTGTGCTCGCCAGAAAGACAGAGAGAGACAGAGAGACAGAAAGTGAGAAATCACCCCCAGGAGGAATGGCCATGCCGCCATCCCTTCTCCTCCATTCTCCTCTCAGGATCTTGGGCACACATGCACACGCACCCAGCATGAGTTTAAGTCACTGGGTCCTGGACTCGAACCATGGTCGACTACATGGGAGTCCAGCGACATAGCCATTATGCTAACTGCTGGTCCCCTGAAACATTTTTTTCTCTCTCCATTCCACCTTTTACTAGAGAGAGGCGTAAAGTAACCTATTTGCAAAAAAAACCACAAATGTTTAATTTCAATTTGACCTGTTATTTGCACAAAGCCCCATAAAAGATCAATTTCTGATGCAAGGCAATGGATACTGTTGTATTATTGAACATATATAAATAACCATTCTGCCACAAAATAAGAATTCTCTCGAATATTTTCCAATTTCAGAGGAGTCAGGAATGGAGAAAAGTTTATGTTTCAATTTTTAAAAAATTTAACAAATTGCTGAACCTATCAACAACTCAAAAGAAAACAAATCCTTATTTCTGGAAGAAAACAAACATAGAAGAAAATTAGTAATGTTTTAGTCAAAAGTCACAAAATTCTATTTCTCCAGTTCAGTCTTGTAATTATTCTCTCTCCTGTTTAATTTGCAGTATTACAGTGGTCCAATCTTTCTGTTTAAATCCTGGAAGTTAACACTGAACATTATTACTGATATTTCCGGACTTGTCCCTACCATTAAGTTGACCATTTTCTTGGTTGTTTTTTGTTCTTTTATTGCTGTCTGTCTGTCTTTAGTTTTCCTGGTATAGCATTCCCTTTAGAACTTCTTGAAGAGCTGATCTGGTGTTGGTAAATTCTTTTTTATCTGAGAATGTTTTTATTTTTTCTTCCCATATGAAGGATAATCTAGCCGGATATAGTATTCTTGGTTGTTTTTCATTTAACGGTTTGAATATATTTTCCCATTCTTTCCCTGCTTGCATGGTTTCCAATGAGAGGTCTGATGTTAGCCTGATGGGATAACCCTTGCAAGCAATTTGATGTTTCTCTCTTGTCTTTGTCTGAGGTTTTGGCCAATCTGGCTATGATGTGTCTTGAAGATCTTCTTGGGTTGATTCTGTTCAAGGTCCTTGATATTTCTTGTATCTGGATATTTGAATGCTTCTCTAGGTTTGGCAAGTTTTCTTCCAGGACTTCATGGAATAGCTTATCAATGCCCTTATTATTTTCTTCCTCTTCTGGGATACCAATTATTCAGATGTTTAGACATTTAATTGTATCTAGTATTTCTCATATATTATTCTCATTTTGGGGGTTATTTTCTAAATCTTTTTAGTGATTTTTTTCTAGAACCAAGCTTTTGTCTTCTACATCCAAGATTTGACCTTCTACATGATCTAACCTGCTTTTAATACTTTAAAGGTAGGATTTCCCATATTACAATCTTTATCTCTAACAGCTCCATTTTTTTTTTGAGAGGTTTTCACTATAGGGCGCGTGTGCTCACCAGACAGAAAGAGAGAGACATAGAGACAGAAAGCGAGAAATCACCCCCCAGA
>NW_006205016.1:105435-125316 GCF_000334495.1 Tupaia belangeri chinensis
AAGCCACTGCTCAGCTGCTTCAGGAAAACCACTCTCTTGCCTCTGTGGCGTCCAGTGAGGATGATCAGAATGGTTCCAGGAGTGATGCTAGCTCGCAGCTTTCTCACATGCTGACTGAAGGATTTTTTGCCATGGCTCAACAGCTTTCGAGGCACATCTTCAATAGGATAATATCTAGGCATTTTGCACAGTTTAACCACCCAGGCACCACCATTCTTGTCTCCACCAACTGGTTTTGTGACAGTCACAAGAACCTTCTTCTTTTTCTTTTCGAACCCGGATTTTGTGGCTGAGTATTTCCTCTTGTACATGGCCTTCCTGGAATACATGGCAGACTGAGAGTATCTGCCGATGCCCCGGACTAGAATGGGGTTACGGCTGCAATGGGGCTTCCCCTTCTTGAGCTTTTTAGCCTTGGGGTCACCCTTTTTAACCTTGCCACTGGCATCAGCCTTCTTGGCTTCAGGGTCTTCTCCTTAGTATCCTGCTTTGCAGCTTTTTCACTTGCCATCTTGTACAGTGGGAAAGAACTCTTTTATCTTGTATCTTGATTAGATTTTTCACTAGGAAAGTTTTCAATTCTTTATTTGACATTTTCACGAGTTCCACTGTACTGTATGTGGCTGATGAAGGACTGCTCTTTTTCCCTTTGGGGAGAGAAGTTTTCTTGGTTTTTCATATTTCTTGTGCCTCTACAGTTGTTTCTGGTCATCTGATGGATTATATGTTTCTTCCTAAATTCTTGAAGTTAATTCTGAGTGTTAAAGACATGCAGGAAGAGATGACCCACAATGTCCCTGCAATTCTGTTTTCCTGATGCTCACCAAGCAACCTCCACTTTTGTCATTGGAATTGGATATTACAAAGGCCTTCCAGTCTCTAAAGAACAGGAGCACTTGGGATGAGCTGCGGGGTTCAACTGAGAATTCAGGAATGTGTGAGAGGTGAGCTGTGCTTTCTCTTCATCTCTATTTCTCCCTGCTGCTCACTTTGCAATCTCTCTTTTCTGATTTTCAGTCATTTGGTAGTATATTCACATCTGGCTAATTTGTTGGAGGTTTCTGCAACTGTAAACTTGTATGCTTCACTTTAGTGTGAGATACTTCTATGCCAATTTCTCTCCTCTACTGTGTTTTGCAACATGATATCCACAGAGATTAAGTTCATTATGAAGATGACTTTCTCCGTTTGTGTGGCAGGTTCAGTAGGGGTTGAGATTTTCTATGACCCTGACTAGGTGTTGAACTGTAAGGAGAGGTTTAGAGCAGAGACTCTACAATTAAAGGAGCAGGGCTGGGCCCACCTCAGATATAGATGGATTCTGGCTAGATGTTACACTGGAAGGTTAGAGAAGTCTTTCACTTCTTTGGTTAAGTTTTTTCCTAGATATCTTACACTTTTTGTGGCTGCTGTAAAAGGGATTGCTTTCTTCAATTCTACCTCAGTCTGCTAATTATTGGCATATAGAAATGCTATATGTTTTTGTATGTTGACTTTGTGTCCTACCATTTTATTGCATTCATTTATCATTTCCAGGAGACTTTTTGGTGTATATATAGATTCTTCTTTTTTTAATGTATATTATACTGTCATCCACAAAATAGAGATAATTTCACTTTTTCTTTCTCTATTTGAATGCCTTTTATTTTATTCTCTTTTCCAGTTGCATTGGCAAGGAATCCCAGTACAATATTGAAGAGGAGTAGAGAAAGTGTGCAGTCTTGTCTTCTTCCAGTTTTTAAAATTACTTTATTTAATTTTATTTTTAAAAATTATTATTTATTTTATTTTATTTATTCATTTATTTATTTTAATTTGACCAGAGAGAGACACACACAGAGAAAGAGAGAGGGAAAGGGAGAAAGGAAGCCACCAGGTCCAGGACTCGAACTGTGGTCGGCCATGTGGGAGTGTCCAGCACCTTAACCACCATGCCACTTGCTGGTCCCTAAATTACTTTATTTAATTTTATTTATTACCAGTTTTCAATTTGACCAGAGAGAGAGAGAGAGAGAGGAAATGTGAGAAAGCAAGACACCAGTTCTGGGATTCAAACCACAGTCGGCCATGTGGGAGTCCAGCGCCTCAACTACCAGGTCACCTGCCAGCCCCACGTTCTTCTAGATTTTACTAGAAAAATGTTAAGCTTTTTTCTATTCAGTATTATTTTAGGTATGAGATTTTCTTATATGGCTTTTTTTGTGTGTTGAGAAATGTCCCTTCTAGGCTGATTTTTTTCTGATTCTTAATCATGAAGGGATGTTGCATTTTATTGAATGCTTTCTCTACATCAATTGATATGAATTTTTTTATCTTTTGTTCTGTTAATATGATGTATTACATTTTTGTTTGGTATGTCAAACTATCCTTGCATCCCTGGGATAATACCTACCTGGTTGTGGTGTAGAATCTTTTTAATGTCTCGTTGAATATAAATTTGTTAGTAACTTATTCAGAATTTTTGTGTCTATATTTATCAGAGATTCTAGTCTGTAGTTTTTTGTTTGTTTTGTTATGTCCTTGTCTATTTTGGGGATGAAGGTGATGGAGCTTTCATAGAATGAATTTGGGAGGGGTCCTTCCTTTTGAATTTTTAGAAACAGTTTGAGTAGATTTGGGGTTATCTGTTCTTTAAAAGTTTTGCAGAATTCAGAAGTGAAGCCATCAGGATCCTAGGCTTTTTTTATTTTTATTTTTTTCCCTAGTAGGGAGGCAACTTATCACTGATTCAATCTCATTGCTTGTTATTGATCTATTCAGGCTTTCTATGTCTTCTTGGTTTAATTGTGGTAGAATATATGTGCCCCAAAATTAGTCTATCTCATCCAGGTTTTCTTGTTTGTTGGTATGTGGTTGCATGTGTCTGATGATCTTTTGTATCTCTGCTATGTCTGTTGTAATATTGCCTGCTTCACTATAAAGTAGATTTATCTAGTTCCTTTCACTTTTCTTCTTAACCAGTCTAGACAATGGTATGACAATTTTGTTTATCTTCTCAAAGAACCAGCTTTTGGTTTGATTTATTTTCTGTATAGTTCTTTATTCTATATTTCATTTTTTTTTTGGTTCAGATCTTATTTTTATGTCTTTTCTCCTGGTATTTTTTTTATTTTTGTTGTTGTTTCAGTTCCCTGAGGTGTGTTGTTAGATTGTCCATTTTCCACCTTTGAAGTTTTTTTTTTCTCATGATCACTAATTGCTATGAATTTCCCCATGAAAAATCCTTTTGCTGTGTCCCATAGGTTATAAATGCTCATGTGCTCATTATCATAGGCTTCAATAAATTTATTTTTTATTTAATTTTTTTCAGTGGCTGTGAAGTAATTCAGGAGTAGATTGTATAGTTTCTATGTGTTTGTTTAATTTTGAGTTTTTTGTCTGCAGTTTATTTCCAGTTTAATTCCATTGTGGTCATAGAAGATGCTGCATATATATTTTCTATCCATTTGAATATGTAAGAACTTGTTTTACTTTATTATGTGGTCAATTTTTAAAAATATTCCACATGGGTGTGAAAATTTTTTTATTTTGTTATGATTGTTGAGTGGAAAATTCTATAAATGTCTGTTAATTCCCTTTAGTTTATAGTATCGTTTAGATCCTGCACCTTTTTGCTTATTTTTTGATTAGATGGTCTGTCCAAAGGAGACAGTGGAATCCCCTATGATTATTGTGTTGCAGCCTTTTTCTTCCTTTAGATCTAGCAGTATTTATTTCATATATTTGTATGCTCCAGTGTTTAGTGCATAGATGTTTGTAAGTATTATATCTTCATGGTGAATTAGCCCCTTTCAGTACTATATAGTGTCCTTCTCTGTCTCTTCTTACAGATTTTGCCTTTTTTAAAGATAATTTTTAATTTATTCTATTTTATTTTATTTCTGGTATAGTCACAGTTTTATTACATAACTAAAGTCTATTTTATCCAATATGAGCATTGCATACCCAGCCTTCTTTTGATTTCCATTATCATGGAATATCTTTTTCCAGCCCTTTGCTATCAGTCTATTTCTGTTTTTTTCCATCAGATGCACTTAATGTAGGCAGCATATGGAAGAATTTTTTAAAAAACCCATTCAGCCAGTTTGTGTCTTTTATTTGGAGAGTTTAATCCATTAACATTCAGCATTATTATTAATATTTGCAGACTTAACTCTACCACTTTGTTAGACATTTTCTTGGCTGTTTTTTGTTCTTGTTTTTCTGTTTGTCTCTCTTTAATTTTCTTGATATAATCCTCCTTTCAGTAATTCTTTTTTATTTAAACATTTTATTTAGTTTTATTCACCATAATCATCATTATTATTTTAGTTGAACAGAGAAAGACAGATATATATAGAGAGAAATTGAGAAATAAAGCTTCCAGGTCCGGGACTTAAACTCTGGTTAGCCATGTGTGAGCTCTGTGCCTTAACCACCATGCGACCTGCCAGCCTCCCTTTCAGTAATTCTTAAAGAGTTGGTCTAGTGTTGGTGAATTCTTTCAGGTTTTGTTTGTCTGAGAATTATTTTATTTGTTTTTCCCATTTGAAGGATAATCTTTTCAGGTATAGATTGAAATTGTTTTCCTTTTACTGTTTTGAATATGTCTTTCTGTCCTTTTGTTGCTTGCATTGTTTTAGTTGAGAGGTCATATGTTAGAATAATAGGATAAGCTTTGTAAGTAACTTCACTCTTCTCTCTAGCCATTTTTAGAATCTTGTCTTTGTATTTTTTCTTAATTTAATGTAATTAATTCCTTTTTATTATTTATTTATTTCATACATTTAATCACTAAACATCATTTAACTTGTAAAGGGAATTTACTCAACATGAATACACTTTACACGAGCCCAGTTGAAGATACTATACACATTACATCAACAAATAATAATCTATTCTGTGTCCCATAAATATCTTGCCTCTCTATTTTTCTCTTTAATTTGTATCCTAATACTCTCCCCCTTCTTCCACCCTCTTCTGACACTGTCTTCCGTACCCTAACCTTTTTCCATGGTTCTAGATCCTCTAATCTTTCTCTTTCCACCATAGAGTGAGGACAGTTGGTATATGTTTAGTGGATACATACAATGTCTCTCTTTCATAGCCTGGCTTGCTTCACTCAGCAATACGTCTTTCATATTTGTCCACTTTCTATCAAGGCCAGGACCTAGTTGTTTTTTATGACTGAGTATTATTCCATAGAGTATATGTGCCACATTTTTTTAATCCATTCATCTATTCATGTCTTAACAACTCTGAATAATGCCACAATAAACATAGATGTGCAAGCACTTTCAAATTGAGCATTTTTCTATACTTTAAGTAGATCCCAGGAGTTGAATTGCTGGATCATATAGTAGTTCTATTAGTAGGTCTATTTAAGGAACCTCCATATTGTTTTCCACAGTGACTGGACCAATTTACATTTTCACTAAGAGTGAAGGAGAGTTCCTCTTTTATCACATCCCCACTAGCACTTATCATTTTTGCTTTTTAAATCTTAGCCATTCTCACTGGGGTTAAGTGATATCTCATTGTGGCTTTTTGTCTGTATCTCCCTTACAATGAGGGATATTGAGCATTTTTTGTATGCTTTTTGGCTGTTCATGTGTCTTTCTTAGAGAGTTGTTTGTTCAGCTCATTTTCCCACCCCAACTGAGTTGATTTTTTTTTGGGGGGTGAGGGGTAAGCCACTTGAGTTCTCTTTGTATTCTGGTTATAAGTCTCTTATTTGGGGCATAGTTTCAAAATATTCTCCTATGCTGAGGGTTGTAAACTCACACTAATTACTATGTATTTTGCTGTGCAGAACCTTCTTAATCTTTTATAATCCCATTTGTCTTTTTTGGGATTATGGTTTGTGCTTTGGGGATTTTATTTAAGAAGGCTTCACCTACCCCCAATGTCTCCCAGGTTCCTCCAGGATTTTCCACCAATAGTTCAATAGTTTGAGGTCTTAGGTTTAATCTTTGATCCACCTTGAGTTGATTTTTGTTAATGGTGAGAGTTAGTAGTACATGTTCATTTTTTTACCCAGTTTTATCAGCACCAATTGCTAAAGAGGCTTTCCTTTTCCCAATGGACTGATTGATACCCTTTGTCAAAAATCAGTTTGCTTTCTGTTTTCAGATTTATTTTTGTGGTCTCTATCATGGTCCACATGTCTGTTTTTGTGCCAATATCATGCTGTTTTGATTATAACAGCTTTGTATTCTATTTGGGGTCAGAAATTGAGGTACCTCCTACTCCACTCTTCTTGTGCAGAGTTGCTTTGGCAATACGGGTTTCTTTATGATCCCAGGAAAATTCTATGATTGTCTTTTCTAAATTTATAAAGAATGTCTCTGGTAACTTGATTTGGAATGCATTAAATATGTGGATTAATTTGGGAAGAATTGCTATTTTGATTATATTAATCCTTTCAATCCAGAAACATGGGATTTCCTACCACATTTTTAGTATCATTTTCAATTTATTTTCTTTTCCTTCCTTTTTTATTTTTTTAGGTTTTCAAAGTATTCCTTGTAGAGGTCTTAACTCTTTAGTTAAATTTACTCCCAGGTATTTTACAATTTTTGTGGCTATGGCAAATGGAATTATTTTCTTCACTTCTACCTAAGTCTGCTTATTTTGTATATATAGAAATACTATACATTTTTGCATGTTGATTTTGTATCTTGATACTTTATTGTATTTATTTATTACTTCCAGAAGTTTTTTCATGGCTTCCCTTGGATCTGTATGTATACAATCATGTCATTGGCAAGTAGAGATAATTTCACTTCTTCTTTTCCTATTTGAATGTCTTTTGTTTTAATCATTTCTGTTTACATTGAATAGGACTTTCAGTACTATATTGAAAAAGAGTGGAGAAAGTGGGCAGTCTTGTCTTGTATTATTCTTTAGTTGAAAAGCTTTCAGCTTTTCCCCATTCAATATGATGTTAGCTATGTTCTTTTCATTAACAGCCTTTATGGTGTTGAGAAATGACTATTCTATGCTATTCTTGATGAGAATCTTAATCATGAAGAGATGTTTTATTTTATCATATGATTTTCTGCAACAATGATAATATGGTTTATATTTTTTCTTTTGTTAATATGGTGTATTAAATTTATGGTTTTGCAAATATTGAACCACTCTTGCATCCTCAGAATAAAGCCTACCTGGTCGTGATGAATAATCTTTCTTATATGTTGTTGGATACAATCTTGTTGAGAATTTTTGCAACTATATTCATCAGATATATTGGTCTGTAATTTTCCTTCCTTGTCATGTCCTCATCTGTTTTGGAGATGAGGTTGATGGAGGCTTCATAAAATTAACTTGAGAGATTTCCTTCCTTTTGGATCATTAGAAATAATTTCAGTAGAATGGAGGTTAACTCTTCCTTAAAAGTTTTGTAGAATTCAGAAGGGAAGCCATCAATATCTGGGCTTTCCTTTGTTGGGAGGTTACTTATTACTGATTCAATCTCATGACTTGTTATTAATCTGTTCAGGCTTTCTGTGTTCTCTTGATTCAATCTGCTTTTTTGTTAAAGAATTATATAATTTAATTAATTTATTTATTTACATTTGACCAGAGAGGGACAGAGTGAGAGAGAGTGAGAGACGGAAAGTGAGAAAGCAAGCCATCAAGTCTAGAATTTGAACAGTGGTCGGCCATGTGGTAGTCTAGCGCCCTTAACCACCATGCCACCTGCCAGCCCCTCCTGATTCAATCTTGATAGATTATATGCACCCAGGAAATTGTCCATCTCATCCAGGTTTTCTCATTTGTTGGCATATAATCACTCATAGTATCCACTAATGATGTTTTGTATTTTACTTGTGTCTGTTGTAATATTGCCTGTTTCATTGCAAATTTGGTTTATCTAGTTATTTTCTCTCTTCTTCTTAATTACTCTAAATAATAGATGTCAATACTGTTTATGTTTTCAAAGAAACAGTTTTTCCTTTCATTTATTTTTCTGTATAGTTTATTTTCTATTTCATTTATTTCTGGTCAAATTATTATTATTTCTTTGCTCCTGGCATTTTTGGACTTTTGTTGTTGTTTTTCTGGTTCTATAATATATGATATTAAGTTGCCCATTTGCCATCTTTTCATCTTTTTCTTATGCAAACTTATTGCTATGAACTTCTCTCTTACAACTGCTTTTGCAGTGTCCCATAGATTATGGAAACTCGTGTACTCATATCATTGGTTTCCACGAATCTTTTTATTTCAGTCTTAATTTCTTCAGTAGTTGTGAGGTCATTCAGGAGTAGGTTATTTACTTTCCATATGATTGTGTATCTTCCTAGGTTTTGTTTTGAAATTAAGTTTAATTTGATCATGGTCAGAGAAGATACTGGATATAGTTTCTATGTCTTTAAATGTGTAAAGGCTTGTTTTGTGCCCTAATATGTGGTCAACCTTCAAAAAGGTTCCATGTGGGGATGAGAAGAATGTATATTTTGTGGTTTGAGGGTGAATGGTTTTATAGCTGTCTGTCAAGTCCATTTGATTTATGGTATCATTTAGATCCTGTATCTTTTTTCTTATGGTTTGTCTAGATAATTTGTCCAAAGAAATAGTGAGGTGTTGAGATGCCCAACAATTAGTGTGTTGCAGTCTACCTCACTTTTTACATTTAGCAGTCTTTCCTTCATATATTTGGGTGCTCCTGAGTTATGTATATAGATTTTTTAAAAGAATTATTTCATTTAACTTTATTTATTTATTTATTTTAAATTTTGGCCAGAGAGTGAGAGAGAAGTAAAGTGAGAAAGAAATCTGTCAGGTCTGGGACTCAAACCACAGTTGGCCATATGGGAGTCAAGCACCCTTAACCACCATGCCACCTGCCAGCCTAGGTATATAGATACTAATAAAAGTTATATGTTCTTGATGAATTAACCCTTTTAATACTATATAATGCCCTTCTTTGTCTCTTACAGGTTTTTTTCTTTTTAAAATTTTATTTATTATTATCATAATATTGTTTATATTACATTGAATCACATATAGCTTTACAGTGTGCAACATTTCTTTTTCTAGAAGGAATACTTTGCAAATCAGTCAAGACAAAGACATTACTATCCACACCATCATCATCAAACAGCTTTTCATCATTTTTTTCCAGATTATTATTTTTATCTCATTTAAAAAAATACTCAACTACTATTTATCATTTTGCTTGTAAAAACAATTTACCCAACATGACCTACTTCTCAGACCAATCCAGTTGAGAATACTATATGTGTTATCATCAACAGGTAATAAACATTTCTGTGTCCCATTAATGTCATGCTTCTCTATTTATTCTCTTGCTATCCTTCTCTATATTCTTCCCTTCTCCCACACCATTCCACACTGTCTTCAGCATCCCTATTTTCACTGCTTTATGTCCTCCATATTTCTATTTCGATCTCTACCATAAAGTGTGGATAGTTGGTATATATTAAGTAGATATACACAATCTCTTTCTTTCATATCCTGGCTTGCTTCACTCAGCAATAGATCTTCCATATCCAACTATTTTCTATCAAATGCCAGGGTCTTGCTTTTTGTTTGTTTGTTTGTATGTTTTTGTTTTGTTTCTTTTTTGTTTTGTTTTGCTTTGTTTTTTAATGACTGAGTAGTATTCCATAGAGTATATGTGCCACACTTTTTCAATCCATTCATCTGTTTGTGGACATTTGGGTTGGTTCCATGTCTTAGCGATCATGAATAATGCTGCAATAAACATTGATGTGCAAGCACTTTTCTGACTGAGCATTCTCCTGGCCTTTGGATAGATACCCAGAAGTGGAATTGCTGGATCAAATGATAATTCTATTTGTAGATTTTTGAAGAACCTCCATATTGTTCTCCACAGTGGCTGAACTTTACATTCCCACCAACAATGTAGGAGAGTTCCCCTTTCACCACATTTCCACCAACACTTATCACTTTTTATATTTTTAATCTTTGCCATTCTGAAGTTCCTCTTATGCTTTTTGGCTGTTTGTATGTCTTCCTAAGGGAGATTTCTGTTCAGCTCATTTTCTCATCTTTTAATTGGGTTAATAATTTTTTTGCATTCTCTGTGTATTTTGGTTAACAGTCCATTGTCTGAGGTGTATTTTACAAAAATGTTCTCCAAAACTATATTACTCTATAGATTTTCCTTTTTATCATGTCCTTATCTGTTTTGGGAATGAGGATGATGGAGGCTTCATAAAATGAATTTGGAAGGTTTCCTTCCTTTCGAATCTTTAGAAATAATTTGAGTAGGATAGGGGTTAATTCTTCTTTAAAAGTTTTGTAAAATTCAGAATTGAAGTCATCTGGGGACCAGCAGTTAGCATAATGACTATGTCGCTGGACTCCCACATAGTTGACTGCGGTTCAAGTCCCAGACCTAGTGACTTAAACTCATGCCAGGTGCGTGTGCGTGTGCGTGCATGCCCAAGATCCCGAGAGGAGAATAGAGATCCCCACTGGGGGGTGACTTCTTGCTTTCTATCTCTCTGTCTCTCTGTCTTTCTGGCTAGCACACACGCCCTATAGGAAAAACCTCTCAAAATAAAAAGAAGTGAAGTCATCTGGACCTAGGATTTTCTTTGTCAAGAGGTGATTTATTACTGATTCAATCACATGGTTTGTTATGGATCTATTCAGGTTTTCTATGTCCTCCTGATTTAATCTTGGTAGATTATATGCATCCAGGAATTTGTTAATCTCCTCCACGTTCTCTTCTTTGTTGGCATATAGTCACTCATAGTATCCTCTAATGATATTTTGTATTTCTATTATGTTTGTTGTAATGTTCCCTGTTTCATCATGTGTTAGATTTATCCGGTTTCTTTCTTCCTTCTGTATCACTCTAGCCAATGGTGTGTTGATTTTGTTGCTCTTCTCAAAGAACCAGCTTTTGCTTTCATTTATGTTCTGTATGGTTTGTTTTCTATTTCATTTATTTCTGCTCGAACCTGTATTCTTTCTTTTTGCCAGGCTTTTTGTTGTTGTTGTTGCTGTTTTTCCAATTCCCTTAGGCATGATGTTAGACTATCTATTTGCTACCTTTCCATCTTTTTCTTATGAGCACTAATTGCTATGAATTTCTCCTTTATGACTGCTTTTGCTGTGTCCCATAGATTATGGAAACTCATGTACTCATTATCATTTGTTTCCATAGTTTTTTAATTTCAGACTTAATTTCTTCAATAGTTAAGAGGTCATTCAGAAGTTGGTTGTTCAATTTCCATGTGTTTGTGTATTTTCAAGGGTGTTTCTTGAAATTAATATTGAGTTTAGGGACCAGCAGTTAGCGTAATGGCTATGTTGCTGGACTCCCATGTAGTAGACCATGGTTCACATCCTGGACTCAGTGGCTTAAAACTCACGCTGGGTGCATGTGCATGCATGCCCAAGATCCCAAGGAGAATGGAGAAGGGATTGCGGTGTGGCCATCCCACCTGAGGGGTGATTTCTCATTTTCTGTCTCTCTGTCTCTCTCTGTCTGGCGAGCACACACACCCTATAGCAAAAACCTCTCTCAAAAAAAAAAAAAGAAATATATATATATTGAGTTTAATTCCATCATGGTCAGAGAAGATTCTAGATATAGTTTCTATAGCTATCTATCAAGCCCATTCAATTTATAGTACCATTTAAGTCCTGTATCTCTCTGTATACTTTTTGTCTAGAAGATCTGTCTATAGGCAATAATGGGGTGTTGAGATTCCCAGCAATTATAGTGTTGTTCCTTATCTCTCCTTTTAACTCCAGCAGTCTTTCCTTCACATATTTAGGTGCTCTGTGTTGGGTGTATAGTTATTAATACGCGTTATGTCTTCTTGCTGAATTAACCCATTTACTATTATATAATGCCCTTCTTTGTCTCTTCTTACAATCTTAGTCTTGAAGCTTATTTTGTCTGAAATCAATATGGAAACTTCTTTGATTTCCATTTGCATGGAATATCTTTTTCCAGCCCTTCCCTTTCAGTCTATGTATGTTGTTATCTATAAGGTGCATTTGTTGTAGACAACAAATAGAGAGTCTGTTTTTTTTATCCATTCAGCCAGTCTGTATCTTTTAATTGGAGAATTTAAACCATTAACATTCAATGTTATTATCGATATTTCTGGACCTGTTCCTATCATTAAGTGAGCCATTTTCTTAGTTGTTTTTTGTTCTTTTATAACTGTCTGTCTGACTTTTTAGCTTTCCTGGTATAGAACTCCCTTCAGAACCTCTTTTTTTTTTTTTTTTTTTTGAGAGGTTTTCTGTGGGAGTCCAGCGACATAGCCATTATGCTAACTGCTGGTCCCCCTTCAGAACCTCTTGAAGAGCTGGTTTGGAGTTGGTAAAATTCTTTCAGGTTTTGTTTATCCAAGAATTTTTTTTATCTTTTTTCCGATGTGAAAAATAATCTTCGTGGGTATAGTATTCTTGGTTTAAATTGTTTTTCATTCAACATTTTGACTATATTTCCCCATTCTTTACTTGCCTGCATTGTTTCTGAGAAGAGATTTGATGTTAGCCTGATGGGGTGACCTTTGTAAGTAACTTGGTGCTTCCCTCTTGCCAATCTTAGTATCTTGTCTTTGTTGTTTTTGCCAATCTGGCTATGTTGTGCCTTGGAGAGGATCTTAGTGTTTTGGTTCTATTTGGGGTCCTATATATTTCTTGGGTCTGAATATTTGAATGGCTTTTTAGGTTTGGAAAGTTTTCTTCCAGATTTCATGGAATAATTTATCAGTCCCCTGTTTTCTTCCTCTCCTGTAATACCAATTATCCAAGCACTTAATGGTACCCAGTATTCCTCGTATATTATCCTCATTTTTCTTGCTTGTTTTCTCAATCTTCTTGGTACTTTTTTCTAGGTCAGAACTTTTGTCTTCTACATTTGATATTCAATCTTATGTATGATCTAATCTACTTTTAATACTTTCTAGGGAGGTTTTAATTTCCTGTATCACATCCTTTATCCCTAACAGTTCCATCTGGTTCTTGTTTAAGGTACTTTTGTCTTCTACATTTGATATTCAATCTTATGTATGATCTAATCTACTTTTAATACTTTCTAGGGAGGTTTTAATTTCCTGTATCACATCCTTTATCCCTAACAGTTCCATCTGGTTCTTGTTTAAGGTGTCTAATTCTTTTTTTTTTTTTTTTTTTGAGAGGTTTTCGCTATAGGGCGCATGCGCTCGCCAGACAGAGAGAGACATAGAGACAGAAAGCGAGAAATCACCCCCCAGGGGGAATGGCCACGCCACAATCCCTTCTCCTCCATTCTCCTCTCAGGATCTTGGGCACACACGCACACGCACCCGGCGTGAGTTTTAAGCCACCAGGTCCGGGACGTGAACCACGGTCGACTACGTGGGAGTCCAGCGACATAGCCATTACGCTAACTGCTGGTTCCTAAGGTGTCTAATTCTTTTTTCAAATTATGAAAAGACTTCCTCATCTCCTGGAGCTCATTGTCTCTTTTCTCTTGCATCTCAGTTTGGTCACTACACATATTCTAAATTGTTTATCTGACATGTCCATGACGTCCATTGTGTTGTCCGTGGATGATGTGGGATTTACGTTTTCCCTTGGGGAGAGACATTTTGTTGGTTGCTCATATTTCTTGTGCCTCTGCGATTGTTCCTAGTCACCTGGTGGTCTATATGTTCCTTCCTAACTTATTTATTTATTTTTTTGAGAGGTTTTTGCTATAGGGCACGTGCGCTTGCCAGACAGACAGAGAGAGACATAGAGACAGAAAGCGAGAAATCACCCCCCCAGGGGGGATGGTCACACCGCAATCCCTTCTCCTCCATTCTCCTCCTGGGATCTTGGGCACACACGCACATGCGCCCGGCGTGAGTTTTAAGCCACCAGGTCTGGGACGTGAACCGCGGTCAACTATGTGGGAGTCCAGAGACATAGCCACTATGCTAACTGCTGGTTCCCTTCCTTCCTAACTTATTCAAGGTATGTTTGAGTGTTCAAAGGTGTGCAAGAGTATAAAATTGGTAATTTCTCTTCTGCTCTGCCTCCCTGTTTCTCAGCATTACCCTGCACTGTTGTCACAGGTCCTGGGTGACTCAAAGTCCTCCCTGTTTCTAAAAAGTGGTGAGCCTCCAACTGAGCTAATGAGCTTCACTTCAGGAGCAATGAAAAGATCTTGCAGCCCACAATATGCACTGCACACTATTCAAAAAACCAAAGTTCTGAGAGTCCAAAGGCAAGTGAGGGAGGGGATGAGTCACAGGTCCTGGCTGTTAGGGCCTGCAGCCAAAGGCAGTCTGGAGTCTGGCAATGCTAGTAGCTAGAACCCATCTCTGGATGGGGTGGGGAGGGGTGCGAGTTTGTCTTAAATTCCCAAGACACAAACCTGAGGTCCAAAAGCAAGTGAGGGGGGGATGAGTCACAGGTCCTGGCCGTTAGAGCCTGCAGCCATAGGCAGCCTGGTGTCAAGCAGTGCTGCTAGTTTGAACCAGTCTCCAGATAGGGTGGGGAGGGGTGCAAGTTCATCTAAAAGTCCCAAGACACAAACCTGAGGTCCAAAGGCGATTTGGGGGCAGGGGGATGAGCCACGAGTCCTGGCCATTAGGGCCTGCAGCCACAGGCAGCCTGTCTTTTACAGTTTTGGCCTTAAAGCAATTTTGTCTGAAATCAGTATCACAACTATTTTGTCTGAAATCAGTATCACAACTCCTACTCTCTTTCAGTTTCCATTTGCATGGGATAACTTTTTCTAACCCTTCACTTTTAGTCTGTGTATGTCTTTATTCATGAGGTGCATTTCTTATAGGCAACAGACAGAGGATTTCTGGGTTTTAATCCATTCAGCCAATTGGTGTCTCTTGATTAGAGAATTTCAACCATTAACATTCAGTGTTATTATCAATATTTCTGGGCTTGTCCCTACCATTAAACTGGCCATTTTCTTGATTTTCTTGGTGTTTTATTGCTGTTGTTGTTCTCTTATTTCTGTCTATCTTTTAGGTTTCCTGGTGTAGTACTCCTTTCAGAATTTCTTGAAGAGCTAGTCTGGTGTTGGTAAATTCTTGCAGATTTTGTTTACCTGAGAATGTTTTTTTCCCAATTTTAGTATATGTGCTTCCAAAGCAATTACTGTCTTTGTACTTGACTGACAAATCTGGCCATGATATGTCATGGAGAGATCTTTGTAGGTTGATTCTGTTTGAGATACTTTGTATTTCTTGGGTCTGGATTTTTGAACATTTGTCTAGATTTTGAAAATTTTCTGCAAATACTTCATGAAACAGAGTTTCCAGGCCCTTTTCTGATTTTTTGCCCTGTGGAATACCTATTTTTCAGATTTGGGCACTTAATAGTGTCTATTGTTTCCCATATGTTGTCCTCTTTTTTTTTTTTTTTTTTGGCTATTTGTTGTTGTTGGTTTTATCTAAGTCATAAGTTTTGCCTTCCAGATCAGAGATTCTATCTTCTGTTTGGTTTAATCTGCTATAAATACTTTCAAGGGAGGTTTTGATTTCCTGTATTGCAGTCTTCTTCTATGGAAGTTCTGTTTGATACTTTTTTATGATGTCTACTTCCTCCTTTAAGTCCTCATCTCCTGGGGTTTGTTGTCTCTTTTTTTCTTAAATCTTATTTAGTTTTTTCACCATGAATATTTTGAATTCTTTTTCTGACTTTTCAGTGATTTAATTTGTTTTTTCCATAGTTAGAGATAAGTTACTGTGCTCCCTTTTGGGGGATGTATTTCCTGGTTTTCTCATACTTGAGGCTTTCCTGTGATTTTCACTTTTTGGTAACTCTTTTGATTAGGTGTATAGTTGTGAGCTCCTGTGTTTCTCTTTGTTGTGAATTACTTTTTTTTAAAAAAAGAATTATTTTATTTAACTTTATTGATTTATTGGGTTACTTTAATTAGGCTAGAGAGGGATAGAGATAAAGAGACAGAGAGAGGGGGTGGGGAGGTGGAAAATGAGAAAGTAAGCTGCAGGTCCAGTACGCGAACCATGGTTGGCTGTGTGAGAGTCCAGCACCTTAACCACCACACCACCTGCTGTCCCTTGTGAATTACTTCTGTGCCAATTAATCTCTTCTACTGTATTTTGCAATGTGATTTTCATAGGAGAAGTCTTGGGTTCAGATTTATGAAGAGGGTTTTTTTCTCCCTTTTGGCTGATAGTTCAGGGAGGGGAGAGGATTCTTCCAGAGTCTCACAATGTTTTGATGTTTGGCTACTATCCACCCAGGCCTCTCTAATTCCTGTGCAGGTGGGGGCTTCTAGCTCTGAAACTGCAATATCAGGTTGGAAGGCTGGGGCTGGCTCAGCCCTGCTTTCTGGATCATGGCTAGGCAGGGGGTTTCAGGTGGAGATGCTTTCTTAAGTGGCCTATAATTTCCCTGTCCTTTGTCTTCATATTTGTTCTTTTTTTTGTTTGTTCGTTTGTTTTTCAAAACAATTTATTGCATCATATTTGGTACCTTATGTTTGACAACAAAAAGGAAATTACATCTGTAACTGCCGGAAAAAGAAGCTGGTCTGTTATTGGAAAAAAATATCTTGGGCCCTTTAAAAATTACAAAGTCTTGGGCTTGCCTGAAACAACTGAGCAAGAAATATATTCTTAGAAATGTAGGGCTTCAAGTATTACAAACCTGTGACACTGTGGAAAAATTCCAGAGGTATCTAAACTGCAGCACTTTTTTTTCTGCATATCGTGAACAAGGCCTGCTGAGGTTTTAACTATTAGTCTCTTGATCAGTCATAGAATGGTAGTCAGGAGTTCTGCTTTTTAACTTCAAGCCATGGCAGATTTTCTTTATTTCACTCTTGGGTGAAAAATTCATGCTTGCTAATTAGTTGGTGCCACATCACAGTGCATTTGGTTCTTGCATTACAGTTTTAACAAGTTTGGCCAAAACAATGCTGAAAAGTTTGCATTGTTATTTTAGTTCTTCAAGTTTTAGTTAATATTGAGATTGTTCCAACTGGTTCCTTCAGTTAAAAACTGTGGTACAAGAACACCAAACTGATCATGTACAGTGAATTTTGGAAACACAACAAGCGTATTGAACACCTTCTAGGTTTCTTATAATTCTGCTTGGTATCTATATGTCCCATTTCTACAACATCAAGCGTCTGTTGTAGATTTCTCTGTAAATAGTGATTCACATTGCATACTTCCTATGGTCAGAATCAACCCCGTAACAAAATCAGTCAGATGCTAAAGCCCCAACAACTCTTTGTGCTCAGTGAAGAATCCAGTGCTAAAACAGCATTTTTGCTGTCTGAGATATAGTAAAATCTCACAAGACAAATTTAAAGTAATATTTCTGCCACACACCTGCTTTGTTAGCTGTAACAGCCTCCAGATTTGATATAAATTAGTTTAAAAACACGGGTGGGTAGGTAGGAATAGGATATGGTATCTTTTTTTAATCCCTCAATTTTAGCAGCTTTTAATTTTTTTTAAGAAACTGAACCTATATCCTGTAATGTTAGATATTTTATATATACTTTTCAGCAGGATAAAAAAACGTAAAACACTATTTGAAGGCAAGAACATTTACTCCTCTCATTCTGTGTAAGTTAGAGCAATGCAGCAGGTGTGTGACAAAAATATTATACACTAGATATAGTCCAAAGTCATTCCATTTGCTTATTTAATGATGTTCAGATTTCATTGGCCAGTTCTTTAGTTTCTGTAGAACTGTCTACATTAACATCCTCTTCATATCCAGGAGGCATGAAAACCAAAGCATAATGGAAAAACTCATGACAATTTGCTCTATAAACTTCAGCAGCTTCTTTACAGTCTCCTAGGCTATCATCACACAAGGCTTCTAATACCTCCATACATTACTTTCACACACCGCAGTATTAAACAGTCGAATAATACACTCATGAAGCCAGGGATGACTAGAATCAATAGCAAATGCCCTTTTTACTGATTGTAGCATCAAAAGAAATTTTTCTTTCTTAAAGTAAATCTCAAAGGCAAAAAGATGAGTTTCTATCTTGTTCTTCACCAAGTTCTTCAACAGTGTTAAAAATTTAATAGCTTCTTCCAATGGAGTTTCAACCTTGGCCAGTTTCTCAGGGACAAGTTCTTCTTTTGGGCCTCCAGTTTCCTCCTCATCATCATCCTTCTTCTTTTTCTGATTTCTTTGCTGCTTTTCTTTCTCTGCATTTTTTTTTTCTTCTTCTAACTGGGCTTTCTTTTGAGCTCTTCTTTGTTTGTTACGGAGTTTCTTCAGCTCTTTGTCAGACATGTTTGCTGTATCAGCTTCATGTTCTTTATTCTCACCTTAAGGGGGTTGTCATGAAGTTTCAAATAGATCTCTATAGCAATTCTTGCTGCCTTGAAGTAAAATGGATGCTGTCGAAGTACATCTTCTAATTTTAATAAGTCCACATATGATCTAAAATGATCTAAGGGTGATCTTCCTCATACAGTATGTATGAAAGTCAAACTGGTCATCAGTGATTTCTATAAAATGTCTCTCTAACTCATGTCATTTCTTAAGTGCTTCACCAAATTTATTCATTGCTTTATAAGCCTGGGCACACTCTGTCTGGAACCACATGCATTGCATTTCATTCAAATTCTCTACCACTGATGTTCCTTCCCTTGTAAACTTTGAGCACATTTCTTCAGCCTCTTTAATCAGATTGGCTTTTAGCATGTACTTTGCACACTTGGAGTTGATAAATCTGTCTGCTGTGTCCAAGGCCTGGGCCTCGTCCATCCATCTTGTAGCTTCTTTAATATTACCAGCATGCTTATAGATTTTAGCTTTCACAAGAAAGAGTTCTATCAACGTAGGTGTACTTTCAATAGCGGTATTTATATACTCCAGAGCAATAGATGGCTGACCAATTTTGTCATAATGTTGTGCCAAGTAGTACTGAACCCAAAGTAATGTGATTGATGGTTCTTCCTTTCCATCATCATTGGGGTTAAATAACCGGCAGCTTTTTAGGGAGGTTTCATAACCTACTACTAATTCTTCTACGATTGCCACCTTTTCTTTATCTTTGTACAATGACCTCAAACTATGGAAGACTGGTGGACAACCCTTGCTGAAATTCATCCTTAGAAACTTGTCCAAACATTCTTTAAAATTCTCACCGGATAAAAAGTTTAATGGCAGCCTCCTTGGCACCAGTCCCCTGGGGTATTTAGTCCAGGCCTCTTCGTAAATTTTCAGGCGTTCTAACATATTAACTGGCTTGAGAGCTTTTTCTAAGCCTTTGTAATAGGCCCAGTTTTCAGGATTTCTCTCTTGTAGTCCTCTATAATCATCAGCAGCATCTTCCAAATGACACAATTGCAACAGAAGTTCCCCTTTGGTTTCTTCTACAGCAAGTTTATCACAAATTTGCTTTTCATAAGTACAAAGATGTTCCAAAGCTTCTCTATAGAGACCTGCTTCTCGAAGAACTTGATTCTGATATAAAAGTTCACTATATTCATAATCCACTTTATCAGGGGATGTCTGTTGTGTTTTCCTAAATTCTTCTAAAATCTTTGCTGCCATTTCATAATCTTCTAATAAATGGTAAGCTATAGCATAACCAATCCACGATGCTCTCTGTGCAGGTCGAAGTTGAAGTAACTGATACCTCGTTTCCCTGTAACCTTCAAGATCTCGCATTTGAATCTGTAGTAAGGAAAGGTCCCTTAAGATTTGAAGATTGTCTTTATCCCATTTTAGTGCATTTCTGTAACACTTAATGGCTTCATCATACTTCTTGTCTGACCTCTGAAGAAGTCCATAGACATGCCAACCTAAAGAATTTAGTTAAGGATACAACCTACAAGTGAAAAAAACCCTGCTCCAAATGATCTCCCAGTAAACTCAGAAAACGATAGCCATTTAAAAAATTACAAGCTTAAACAAAAAAAAAAAAAAAAAAAGGGGGGA
>NW_006205016.1:133184-136585 GCF_000334495.1 Tupaia belangeri chinensis
TAGTGTGAGAAGAGAGTGGGAGGGGGTAGAGGGTAAGAGATAGGGAATCAAAGATGGGGAGAAAAAAGCAAGACATACAGGAAACAATAATTGGAAAATTATTTGTTGACAGTGACATGTATATTGATGTGCTTGATTGAACCACAACAGAAGAAAGATTAAGTACATGAGACTGAACGGATGAAACAGTATTCTGTGACTTGACTAAAATATTGCTGCTTTTCTTCTAAGCTTTGTTGTCCGGTTTTAAGGATTTTTGTCCTGTCTTGTGCTGTCAATAGATTTATGTACCTACTATTTGAAAATAGAATACTAACCTGTTTCTAGGCTTTAAGTTTCAAGGAATACCCTTACCAGTTGAAAACTGCTTTTCTTGAAATCACCAGCTGAACTTGCTATTGAAAGTAGTTAGATTACTTATGATATTGTGTGATCCACAAAATGTTGGGGGAAAAGGAATGGAAGACAACTGTAGACAGTGGAGATAGTGTAATAAGAGAGTGGGAAAGGGCAGAGGGTCAGACATGGGGTAAAAACCATACATACATATATGAAAGTAGAAATTGAATATTATTGATGATAACATGCATGATTAAGCCACTATGCAGTTTATTCTAGATGGGAAACCACATTTAGTATGTTGTTGATGATGCTCAGGGAATGAATGTAAATTAATAAAAAAAAATTTCAAGAGAAAAAAACATATATATATATATATAACTAGAAATGGAAAATTATTGATAACATGCATGATTAAGCCACTATGCAGTATATTCTGAATGGGAAAACACATTTTGTATGCTGTGACATTGCTTAGGGGATGAATGTAAATTAATTAATTTTTTTAAAAAAGTTTTACGAGGAAAAAAAAACCCTTGAAAACTGTTTTTCTTTAAATTTAAAAAAAAAATGCACTAAAAATACCTATTTGATGACTGCAGTAAACTATATAGCCCCAGCTAGGTGTCACTTTATAGTATGTTCATTCTACTCACTGAGATTTATACCTAAAGTCAGACTTGTGTTCATGGATGCATATATCAGCTGCGCTTGCTAGTGGAAATTTTTAGATTAATTAAGTTTGTTAGCGAATCAATAAAATGGGGGGGAAAGGCACAGAATGCAACCATGGATACCAGAGACAGTGTGGGAGGAGGGTGGGACACAGCAGAGTGTGAGATATAGGGATTAAAGAATGGGAAAAAAAATATATATATATACAGGAAAAAAGAAATGGAAAATTACTTGTTGATGATAACACATATATTGATATGCTTGATTGAGCCAATATACAGTGTATTCTGGATGGAAAATCTCATTTTGTATGCTGTAATGATGTATAGTGAATGAATGTAAATAAATAAATTTAAATAAAAAAAAGAAATTAAAGAAAAAGAAGGCCATGGAGGATAGAAGGATATAGGATAACATTCAAAGTGTTGAAAGAAAGACTGTTAAAAGAATTCTATATCCAGCAAAACTAACTGGCAAAAGATTAGTCCCAGAGCCTGCAATGTGGTTGGGGAGCAGGGGCATTTGGTGAGAACAACTGAGGCAAGAGACCACCTTGTGACCTCCCACTGTCTTCCAACTGCTCCAGGTGCAGTCCAAACCAGTTCCCCTCCTCCCTTCACCTCCATTAGCCCTGGAGCCTGCACTGCAGTCAGGAACCAGGGGCAGCCAGTGAGAACAACTAGAGCAGAAGACTGCCTTGGGACCTCCCACTGTCTTCCAACTGCTCCAGGTGCAGTACGGGGTGGGGGGGGATCCCCCACCTCCTTTTGTGGCCATTAGTCCTGGAGCCTGCACTGCCCTTAGGGAGTGGGAAAAGCCAGTGAGAATAACCTTAGCAAGAGCCTCCCTTGGGACCTTCCACTGTCTTCTAATTGCTTCAGGTACAGCCCAGACCATCCCCCCCACCTCCCTTTGCCACCACTAGCCCCAAGGCCTGCACTGTGATCAGGAGCACAGCAGGGGAGAGTGAAAACAACTGACGCAGGAAACTACCTTGAGACCTCCCACAGTCTTCCAACTGTTCCAGGTGCAGCCCAGACTATGCTCTCACCTCACTTTTCTGTGATTAGCCCCAAAGCCTGTGCTACTATTGGGAAGCAGGGGCAGTCAATGAGAATAACTGAGGAAAGAAGACTACTTTAGACCTCTTGCTGCCTTCTTCCCACCCAGGAATGTTTCCAGACTTCATAGTTTTCTTTTTTTTTTCTTTCTTTTTTTGGAGAGGTTTTTGCTATAGAGCGCATGCGCTCGCCAGACAGAGAGAGAGAGAGACAGAGAGACAGAAGGTGAAAAATCACCCCCCAGGGGGGATGGTCATGCCGCAATCCCTTCTCCTCCATTCTCCTCTCAGGATCTTGAGCACACACACACACACACACACACGCCCGGTGTGAGTTTAAGCCACCAGGTCCGGGACTCAAACCATGGTCGACTACGTGGGAGTCCAGCGACATAGCCATTATGCTAACTGCTAGTCCCACAGACTTCATAGTTTTCTGCAATCCAACCCCAACGCACAAAATAAGCCTTTAGAAATTCAAAGGCATAGAAATTATATCCTGCAACTTCTCAAAAAAATAACAGAATTAAACTGGAAATTAATTTCAGGAAAATCTCTTGAAAATGCACAAATATATATGTAGACAGAAGTCTGACTACTTTTGCTATTTTCCAAAATCTTTTCAAAAGGGACTGGGGGGAACCTGCAGTTAGCGTAATGGCTATGTCACTGGACTCCCACGTAGTAGACCGCAGCTCACATCCTGGACTCGGTGGCTTAAAACTCACACCGGGCACATGTGCGTGCGTGCCCAAGATCCTGAGAGGAAAATGGAGGAGAAGGGATTGTGGCGTGACCATCCCCCTGGGGGGGGGTGATTTCTCGCTTTCTATCTCTCTGTCTGTCTCTGTCTGTCTGGCAAGCGCATGCGCCCTATAACAAAAACCTCTCAAAAAAAAAAAACAAAAAGGGACTGGGGAAGTCATGCCCACGAACATTAACAGACCATTTATTTTTCCATTAACAGGATTCTTGCTATATCCTGTCCCTGGCATAGTATCTTTGAGATGTATATTTCAACCGATTACAGTATGTTCTTTTGCTTATCTCTTCCCAGGAGACAGAACTTCCCTTTTCCTTAAGATGTAGATTAAGCTTTTCTTTAACTAATCTCTTCCCAAGACACAGATCTTCCCTTCCAATCACCAGCCCAAGAATTGTGGAACACAGCTATAACCTATAAGCCCCCACCCCACATGTCCCACCTTTTTGGGCCAGACCAATGGAAAATCTCTTCACTAAATTTTGTCTGTCAATCTCAGAAACAAATAAAAGGATCCCCTGCACATGATCACCCTGAGAAAGGCATGTATGCCTCTTCTCTGGG
>NW_006205016.1:136665-138198 GCF_000334495.1 Tupaia belangeri chinensis
TTTACAGTTGGTTTTTTTTCTGTTGACACATAGAAACTAAACAGCCTATTCCTGAATGATTTCACAACCACTGGAGAAATTAAGAGTGAAATCAAAAGATTTATTGAAACCAATGATAATAAGTACATGCCATTCCATAATCTATGAGACACAGAGAAAGTAGTCATAAGAGGAAAGTTCAATGAGTGCACATAAGAAAAAGATGGTAAGGTGGCAAATAGACAACTTGACAACACACCTTAGGGAACTGGAAAACACAACAACAACAACAAATGCCAGGAGAAAAAAAAAATACATATTTAAGCCATAATATATGAGATAGAGAATAAATGAACTGTACAAAAAAATAAATGAAACCAAAAGCTGGTTCTTTGAGAAGATAAACAAAACTGATACACTTGTTAGCTAGACTAATTAAGAAGAGGAGAGAAAGGAACCAGATAATTCAAATTCAGAATGAAGTAGACAATATTACTATAGATGTAACAGAAATAAAAAGATCATTAGAAAATATTATGAGTGACTATATGCCAACAGGCAAGGAAACCTGGATAAGATGGTCAAATTTTTGGGTATATATATATATGTATATATATATATATACATATATATATATATATACACACACACACACACACACACACACTCCCAATACCGATACTGAAGGTCTAAATGAACAAATAACAAGAAATGAAATTAAACCAGTGATAAATAACCTCCATATAAAGGAAAGCCAGGACCCAAAGGTTGCAGTCCTGAATTCTACAAAACTTTTAAAAAAGAGCTAACCCCCATTCTATTCAAACTATTTCTAAAGATCAAAAAGGAAGGAATAATCCCAAATACATTTTATAAAGCCTCCATTACTCTCATCCCCAAAACAGACAAGGAGATAACCAAAAAAGAAAATTACAAGCCAATATTTCTGATGAATATAGATGCAAAAATTCTCAACAAGATACTAGCAAATCATATTCAATAACACGTTAAAAATATTATACACCAGGACCATCAGTTGGTGTAATGGCTATGTCGCTGGACTCTCATGTAGTCAATTGTGGTTTGAGTCCCAGACCTGGTGGCTTAAACTCACGCCGGGTGCATGTACACTCGTGCCCCAGATCCCAAGAAGAGAATAAAGGAGAAGGAATTGTGGCATGGCCATCCCCATGGGGGGTGATTTCTCATTTTCTGTCTCTCTGTCTCTTTCTGTCTTTCAGGCGAGCACACACATCTATAGCAAAAACCTCTCCAATATGTATAATATATATGTATATATAATACACCATGACCAGGTAGGCTTTATTCCAGAGATGCAAGGATGGTTCAACATATGCAAAACCATAAATGTAATATTAACAGAAGGAAAGATGAAAATCATACGATCATATCAATTGATGCAGAAAAAGCATTCGATAAAATACAACATCCCTTTATTTTTAAGACTTTCAGCAATATAGGCATAGAAGAGACATTTCTTCACACAAGAAAAGCTATCTATGAAAAATCCATAGCTAACATCATACTGAATGG
>NW_006205016.1:138362-141324 GCF_000334495.1 Tupaia belangeri chinensis
AGTTAAATTAACTCTGTAAATTATCTCTGTTTGCAGATGACATGATTATATACATAAGAAACTCAAAAGAATCTACAAAAAAACTCCAAGAAGTAATAAATTAATACAGTAAAGTGGCAGGATACAATATCAACATACAAAATCTATAGCATTTCTTTTTTTAAAAAAATTATTATTTATTTAACTTTACTTATTCATTCATTTAATTTTAATTTGATCAGAGAGAGAGAGAGAGAGAGAGAGGGAAAGGGGAGAGAGGGAAAGGGAGAGGAAACCGCCAGGTCCGGGACTCAAACCGCGGTCGGCCATGTGGGAGTGTCCAGCACCTTAACCACCATGCAACCTGCTGGTCCCAATCTATAGCATTTCTATACATCAACAGTGAACAGACTGAGGTAGAATTGAAAGTAATTTCATTTACAATAGCCACAAAAGAAATAAAATATATAGGAATAAACCTATCAAAAGAAGTCAACTATTTCTACAAGAAAAATTATTTAAAAACTAAAGAAAGAAATTGAAAATGACCCAAAAAAGTGGAAAGACATTCCATGTTATGGATTGGAAAAATTAATATAATCAAAATGTTAATTCTACTCAAATTAATCTACAAATTTAATGCAATCCCAATCAAATTACCAGAGATTTTCTTCACAGATTTAGGAAAAAACAATCACAGATTTTATTTGGAATCATAAAAGACCCCATATTCCCAATGCAATACTGTGTAAGAAGAATGAAGAAATTAAAAAAAAATAATAAAAAGGGACCAGCAGTTAACATAATGGCTATGTCGCTAGACTCTCAGGTAGTCGACCGCGATTTGAGTCCCGGACCCAGGGGCTTAAACTCACGCTGGGCATGTGTGCATGCGTGCCCAAGATCTCAAGAGGAGAAAGGAGGAGAAGGGATTGTGGCATGGCCATTCCCCATGGGGGATGATTTCTCACTTTCTGTCTTATTAAATTTCTGTAGAATAAAAAAAAAATTATCCAGAATCATAAAAGGCCCCATATTGCTAAGAAAATATTGCACAAAATGAATGAAGTAAGCATCTCACTCCTTGACTTGAAAATATATTACAAAGCTGTGATAATCAAAACAGCATGGTACTAGCACAAAAATAGGCATGTAGACCAATGAAACAGAATAGAGAACCAGAAATAAAACCACAAATATACAGCCAACTGATTTCTGACAAAAGACACCAGTCAATCCAGTGCAAAAAAGAAAACACTATAGGAAATTGTTCTGCAAAACTGGGTATCCATCTGCAAAAAGATGTACTTGATTCCCATCTCTCATCAATAACAAAAATCAACTCAAAATGGATCAAAGATCTAAACCTAAGACCTCAATCTGTAAAACTACTGAAGGATAATGTAGGGGAAATTCTTGGAGATATCAGAGCAGGCAAGAATTTCTTGAATAGATCCCTAAAGCACAGGCAATCATCCCAAAAAGAGACAAATGGGATTACATTGGGTTAAAAAGTTTCTGCACAGCAATAGAAACAATAGAGTGAATTGGGAACCCTCAGTGGGTGAATATATTGTCAAACTGTCTCTCAGACAAGGAACCGATAACCAGAATATAAAAGGAACTCAAGTGGCTCCCCCCCACAAAAAAAACCACAATGATCAACCCAACGGTCTAAGGGAGACATTGGAATAGTCAAAAAACATATGTAAAAATACACAACATTCCTTATCACAAGGGAGATGCAAATCAATATCACAATGAGATACCACATAACCCCAGCCAGAATGGGTAAGATTAAAATAATAAATGATAAGTGCTGGCGAGGCTGTGGTGAAAGGGAACTTTCCTACACTACTGATGGGAATGTAAACCTCTCACTGTGGAGAACAATATAGAGGTTTCTCAAAGACCTACGAATAGAACTACCATATGGTAGTTCTATTCCACGGCTGGGTATCTACCCAAAGGATAGGAAAATTCTCAGTCGGAAAAGTACTTGCATATTGAGGTTTATTGCGGCTGTTCATGATTGCTAAGACATGGAACCAACCCAAATGTCCACAAACAGTTGAATGAATTGAAAAAGCTGTGGCACATATAAACTATGAAATACTAAAACAACAAGACCCTGGCATTTGATAGAAAGTGGACAAATGTGGGAGATTTACTACTGAGTGGAGCAAACCAGACTATGAAAGAGAGATATTGTATGTCCCCACTTAATATATACTGAATGTGTGCACTCTATGGCAGAAACTAAAAAACTGGAGGATACAGAAATAACCAAAGACAGTGTGGGATAAGGGTGGAAGGTAGGGAAAAATGACAAGAAGGGAATCAAAAGGAAAAATAGGCAAGCCATTTAAGGGATCCAGAAATGGAGGATTGTCTGATGATGATAATATCTTTAACTGGGCTGGTATGCAATGTATTTATGCTAGAAAATTCATTTTACAAGCTGTTTTGATGTACAATCATTGACTGTATAAAATAAATAAAAAAGTAAATTAAATTAACCTTCAAAACATGAAGGAACGTTTATGACATTTCCAGATTAACAATAATAAGTTGGAGATTCATAATTGGTAGATCAGCTCTACAAGAAATTCTAAAGGAAATCTTTAGGCTTAAATTAAAGGACACTAAACAGTAACTGAAATCTACATGAAGAAATAACAGCACCAATAAAAGGTAACTACATAGACAAACAAAAGGTGGCATAAACATTTTATCATTTGTAAATCTTGTATCTATCTTTTAACCTCTTATCTGGTTTTTATAAGTGCATCATAATAATAAAACTATGTCAATGACTTCATAAGATATGAATTTGTTTGACAACAAAAACAGAGAGGAAAGATAACAAAACTATAGAGGAGAAAAATATTGTACATTATTGAATTTAAGTTTGTATTAATCCAAACTAGACTGCTACATTAGAAGTTAATTGTGAGACCAGCAGTTAGCGTAATGGCTAAGG
>NW_006205016.1:141506-153272 GCF_000334495.1 Tupaia belangeri chinensis
TCTCTCTGTCTCTCTCTGCCTGTCTGGCAAGCGCATGCACCCTGTAGCAAAAACCTCTTCAAAACAAACAAACAAAAAAAGTTAATTGTGAGCCCTCGGAGCCCAGCGCCAGGCTGCCATGTCTTCCGGGGCCACCGTGAGTTCCTGCAGCACCTGGTGGAGGCGGGCGAGGAGAGGATCAAGGTCTCTCAGGCTGCCACAGAGCTTGAGCAGTACTGCATGCAGAATGCCTGCAAGGAAGCGTTGCTGGTCGGTGTTCCTGCTGGAAGCAAACCCTTCCGGGAGTCCAGATCCTGTGCTCTACTCTGAAGACTTTAGAGAAAAAGTTTGCTGAGGAATGCCTTCGAGCAAGAACAGATGAACAACTGCCTCCACGTCTCAAGAATACACTTTTCTCTAGCGGAATGACTTTTAGATATTTGAGACCTTTCCTGTGGCCTGACCCTCTAGCCAAAATTTTATAGAAATTGAAGAGTTTTCACTCAAATAAGGAAACTAGGTGAAAGAGGAGAATAAACCATTATGTCCTGGTTCTTTTGGCCAAGTGCTTTGTATTTAGGACAAATACTTTACTACCAAATATGCCAGGATGCACCTCTTTCACAAGTGAATTGCTGGTGTTTTTCTATACCTGGAATACCATGTGTGTTTTATTTACTGGATGTTTACATTTTGGGAAGGAAGACATTTTTGTTTATTAAAACAAATAAAACATTTGTACTTTCTTGTTCCAGATACAGACTTTTACAGCATAAAAAAAATTGTTCTTTTCTTATGAATTTACACTTTCTAAGACAGGAAAATAAAAACTGGAGGGAAGAATAAGCTTTACTAATCAAATGCTGTCTTTTTTTTTTTTAAATGAGAAGATTGTTTTATTTTTAACACTAAAGATGAAAGCTGTTCCTTAGCAAATTTGTTTAGAAAGATAATTTTTATATTTTGAGCTGCCCCATCCTGTATATGAAACAGATTTGATTATTGTTGTCTTAAGTTCCTTTACTTTGTAGTTGTTCTTGTACTTTAAAAAGAAATACCACATTATTTAATGTCTTTTAAAATGTTTAAAATGTGACCTACCAAACATTGCAAATGGTTTAAAACAAAATAATGTGAAAATATTAGAACTTAAAAGAATTATTCATGTCACAAGTGTTTTACTTTGAGAATGTGCCTTTGACTTAAGTTGGGACATTTTTAAGATACTTTGTGTTTGTAATAATCTTTAAAGAGCCTGGAAATAAAATTTTTGCTTAATTCATCAAAAAAAAAAAAAAGTTAATTGTAATCCCCAGGGCAGCCACTATGGAAGTAGCCAAAATATAGTAAAACAAATGACAATGGAGTTGAAGTAGTATATTAGAAAATAATGAAATAGCACAAAAGATGGTAGTAATGGAGGGATAGGAGAACAAAAAAGACATACAGAAAAAAATAGCAACTTAACAGATGTAAATCTCAACTTTTTAGAAATTACTTTCAGTGTAAATGGATTAAATACTCAAATCAAAAGACAGATATAGGCAGAATGGACTGCTTTACAATTACACATAAAACATTCTCCATAATAGGTTGCATTTTAGGATACAAAACAGATCTTAATTGATTTAAAAAGATTAAAAGCTTGTCCATCACCACCATTACCCCTGGAGCCTATACTACAGAGCAGGGAGGAGAAGACAAAAAGGCAGAATTTCTGAGCCAGAAGACAAAACCTTTGACATAGATAAAACCACCAAAAATAATTTTTAAAAAGAAATTAATACTGCAATTAAAAGATCTGTGGAAAACATTGATAACAAATACACAAATTTCCATAATCTATGGGACACAGCGAAAACAGTCATTAAAGGGAAGTTTATAGAAATTAGTGCACATAAGAAAAAGACGGAACGGTAGCAAACAGCCTAACAACACACCTCAAGGAATTGGGAAAACAACAAGAACACAAAAAAAAATAATAATAAAGATTTGAGCAGAAATAAATGAAATAGAGAATAAACAATCTATGCAGAAAATAAAT
Source organism: Tupaia belangeri chinensis (assembly GCF_000334495.1). Classification (NCBI taxonomy): domain Eukaryota; kingdom Metazoa; phylum Chordata; class Mammalia; order Scandentia; family Tupaiidae; genus Tupaia; species Tupaia belangeri. The sequence continues at coordinate 143,530 of NW_006205016.1, forward strand.
GAAACATAAAGGTGGTTCTTTGTGAAGATAAACAAAATTGATACACTGTTAACTAGACTAATTAAGAGGAGAGAAAGGAACCAGATAAATCAAATCTGCATTGAAACAAACAATATTACAAAAGATATAACAGAAATGCAAACGATCATTAGATAATATCATGAGTGACTATACACCAACAAACAAAAAAACCTGGATGAGATAGATAAACTTCTGGACACATGTAAGCTACCAAGACTGAATCAAGAAGACATAGAAAGACTGAATAAGATTAATATATCTAATCCTAGATGAGATCGGCAAATTTTTGGACATATAATTTAACAAGATTGAACCAGAAAGAAATTGAGCTTGAATAGACCAATAACAAGCAAAGGTGGTGTGTGGTTCAGGCACTGGACTCCCACATGTCCAATCAACGTTTGAGTCCCTGACCTGGTACCTTACTTTCTCACTTTCCTTTTTTCTCTCTCTCTGTCTCTCGTCAAATTAAAAAGTAATAATAACAAATAAAACAAATAATTATTTAAAAACCAAGCAATGAGACGGAACAAGTAATAAATAGATTCCCTACGAAGAAAAGCCCCAGTCTCAATAACTTTACTTCTGAATTCTACAAAACTTTTAAGAACTAACCTCAATCCTCTTGCAACTATTTCTAAAGATCCAAAAGGAAGGGATGATCTCAAATTCAATCAATGAAGCCTCCATCACCCTCATCCCTCAAACAGACAAAGACATAACAAGAAAAGAAAACTACAGACCAATATCCCCGATAAAAACAGATACAAAAATTTTCAATAAGATACTAGCAAATCATATTCAACAACATATTAAAAAGATTATAGGCCATGAGCAAGTAGGCTTTATTCCAGAATGCAAGGATAGTTCAACATACACAAAACAATAAATGTAATATATCACATTAACAAACAGGAAGATAAAAATCACTTGAACATATCAATCAATGCAAAAAAATTTGATAAAATACAACATCCCTTCATGATTAAGACTCTCAGCAAAATTGGCATAGAAGGGACATTCCTCAACACAATAAAAGCCATCTGTGACAACCCCATAGCTAACATCATAATGATTGGGGAGAAGCTCAAAGGTTTTCCACTAAAAACAGAATAACGCAAGGCTGTCCACTTTCTCCACTCATATTCAACATAGTACTGGAAGTCATAGGCAATGCAGTCAGAGAAGAGAGTAAAGTAAAAGGCACGCAGATCAGAAAAGAAGAAATAAAATGATCTTTATTTGCAAATGACATAATTATATACATAGAAAATTCAAAGGAATCCACAAAAATACTCATGGAAGTGATAAATGAGTACATTAAAGTAACAGAATTCAGAATCACCATTCAGAAATCTATACATTTCTATACACCAACAATGAACATACTGAGGTAGAATTGAAGAAAGCAACCCCATTCTCAATAGCCAGAAAAAAATATTAGATACTTAGGAATAAACCTACCCAAAGAAGTGAAAGATCTCTACCAGGAAAATTCAAAAACTTTAAAAAGAAATTGAAAATAATCAAAAAAAGTGGAAAGATTGCAGATGTTCCTGGATTAGAAGAATTGGTATAATCAAAACTTAAATCCTACCTAAATTAATCAGCAAATTCAGTGTAATTCCAATCAAACTACCAGAGATATTCTCAAAAAAATAGAAAAAGCAATCATAAAATTTGTCTGGAATCATAACAGTCCCCATACTGTGAAAGCAATATTGGACAAAAGGAATAAAGTAGGAGACATCTCACTTCCTGACCTCAAAATAAATTACAAAGCTGTGATAATCAAAACACCGTGGTGGGCCAGCAGTTAGCGTAATGGCTATGTCGCTGGACTCCCAAGTAGTCGACTGCGGTTCTAGTCCTGGACCCAGTGGCTTAAACTCGCACAGGGTGCTTGTGCATGCATGCCCAAGATCCCGAGAGGAGAAGGGATTGTGGCATGGCCATCCCCCCTGGGGGGTGATTTCTCGCTTTCTGTCTCTCTGTCTCTCTCTGTCTGTCTGGCGAGCGCACACACCCTATAGCAAAAACCTCTCGAAACAAAACAAAACAAAACAAAAAACATGGTATGGGAGGAGGGGAAGAAGGCACATAATCCAATGGAGTAGAATAAATACCACAGAAATAAAATACCAAACATACAGCCAACTGATATTTTTAAAACAAATTTTTGCTATAGAGTGTGTGTGCTTGCTGGAGAGAGAGAGAGACAGAGAGACAGAAAATGACAAATCATCCCACTCCCACCCCATTCAGATGGTCATACTGCAATCCCTTCTCCTCCATTCTCTTCTTGAGATTTTGGGCACGCATACACACAGCATGAGTTTGGAGTCATCGGGTCTGGGACTCAAACTGCAGTGGGCCATGTGGGAGTCCAGTGACATAACCATTATACCATCTACTGGTCCCCAGCCAACTGATTTTTGACAAAGGGCATGAGACAATCCAGTGAGAAAAAAAAATCAATTCAACAAATGGTACTGGACAAACTAGATATCCACCTGCAGAAAAATAAAACTGGACCCCTATATCTCACCATTAACCAATATCAACTTAAAATTGATCAAGAATTAAACATAAAACCTCAAACCACAAAACTACTGGTGGAAAACATAGGGGAAACCCTTGGAGACATCAGAATAGGCAAAGACTTCTTAGGACCCCAAAAGTAGAGGCAATAATCCCCCAAAAAGACAAATGGGACTACAGGCTAAAAAGCTTCTGCACAGCAAAACAAACATTAATGAGAGTGAGGAGTGGGATAATATATTTGCAAACTACATCAGAGATAAAAGACTCATAACCAGAATATACAGGGAACTAAAGTGGTTTACTTGGGGAAAAAATCCAATTTAAAGATGGGCTAATGAGCTGAAAGGACAACTCTCCAAAGAAGACATATTAATGGCCAAAAAGCCTACCAAGAAAAAGTTCTGAACATCTCTTATTATAATGGAAATGCAAATCAAAACCACAATAAGATGCTACTTAACCCCAGTCTCAATGGCTAAAATTTAAAAAATAAAGGGTGATAAGTGCTGGTGAGGCTATGGTGAAAGGAAACCCTCCCATACTGTTGGTGAGAATGTAAATTAGTATAATCGCTGTGGAGAACGATATGGAGGCCTCTCAGATACCTACAAACACAACTACTATATGACTCAGTAATTCCACTCTTAGGTATCTACCCATAGGAAAACACTGAGTTGGAAAAACACTTGCACATGGATGTTTACTGCGACATTATTTAAAATTGGTAGGACATGGAATTAACCCAAATGTCCAAGAATTCACAAGTGGATTGAAAAACAATGTGGCACATGTACTCTATGGAACACTACTTAGCCATAAAAAACAATGAGAACTTGACATTTGACACAAAGTGGATAAAAATGAAGGACTTAATGCTAAGTGAAGCATAGACTATGAAAGACAGGCATTGTATGTCCCCACTCAATATATATCGAATGTCTGCACTCTATGGCAGAAACTGAAAGATTGGAAGGTATAATACCAGGGAAGTTAACTATAGAGACTAGAGACAGTATAGGAGGAGTAATTCTGGGTAGGTAATAAGGGATGAGAGGGAACAAATTAAGGAAAAAACAAACAAAACTTAGTAGACACAAAAGTGAAAAGTTATCTGTTGGTGATAATGTATATGGTAATGTCTTTGACTTGATAATATGCACTGTATTCATGCTAGAGAAAACCATGTTGTACATTGTAAAGATATACAGTAATAAATGTAAATTTACATATTTTTTTTTGAAAAAGGATTTAGAGTCCAGAATTAAACTTTTACGTTTACTGTAAATTGATTTTGAAATAAGAAAGTATAGGGTTTTTTTCTTTGGAGAGGTTTTTGCTATAGGGCACATGCGCTCGCCAGACAGGCAGACAGAGACAGAGAGACAGAAAGCGAGAAATTACCCCCAGGGAGGCATGGCCACACCACAATCCCTTCTCTCCCATTCACCCCTCGGGATCTTGGACATGCACATGCGCCCGGCATGAGTTTAAAGCCACCGGGTCCGGGAATCGAACCGTGGTCGACTACATGGGAGTCCAGCAACATAACCATTATGCTAACTGTTGGTCCCAGAAAATATAGTTTTTAAATATGTGGTGCTGGAAAACTGAATATTCACATGCAAAACAAAAAAGTTGGATCCTGATTTCCCACCACGTATAAACATTTACTCAAAACTGGGGTGACAGGTGGCGTGGTGGTTAAGGAGCTGGATGGACTCTGTAATGGTTGACCTTTCGAGTCCCTGACCTGGTGGCTTGCTTTCTCACTTCCCTTTCTCTCTCTGTGTCTCTCTGTGGTCAAAATTCAAAAATAATAATGACAAATAAAAATAAATAAATAATTTAGGAAAACATTTACTCAAAATGAATCAAAGATTTAAATATACGTGTTAAAACTATGAAATGCTTAGATAGAAAAAAACTTAGATGAAGATCTTCATGCCTTTAGGTTAGACAATGTTTAGAGATGACATGAAAAGCACAAGGAACAATAAAAACATTAATTGTACTTAATGAAAATAAAACATAATTTTCTTTTTAAGTACACATTGAGAAATGTAAAAACCCTTGGAATTGGAGGAAATATTTACAAATCATATGTGTGATAATGGGCATATATCCAGAATATAAATAAAACTCCCACAACTAAATAAGTGACCTGATAAAAAAAAATAGGCCAAGGATTTGAATAGATATTTCTCATGTGTGATTTTATTTGTTTCTTTATCCTAATATATTGCTCTCACTGGCCCACATTACACTCATAGATTTTCTTTTTTGTTGCTGTCTTCCCTTTCTCTACCTCATATATACAATGCCATGCAACATGTATAACTTTATAGATTAAGAATTAAATGTATTAAATTATTTTTTATCTCCTTGACTTTATAGATTAAGTATTAAATGTATTAAATTATTTTTTATCTCCTCGAGTCCTCTAATAAAATAAAATTACCCAACACTCAGTTTTTATTTCTCCCCACTAATATGTAAATTCTCAGAGGTTGTGATTCATTGTAGATTCATTCCCATATTTTCTCTTCACATCCAACACTCACTTCTATTTCCCCCTTGTACCTAGTGCAGTATCTTGAATAAACATATGGCTTTTAATCTTTTAGAAGTCTTATTTCCCCCTACCCAACTTGAATATAATCCCCTTGAAGGCCAATACTAGGTTGCATTCATTTCTGTACTCTTGACACTCTCTTGTGTAGCCCTGTGTTTTTTTTTTTCCCTGAAATATGAGCTTTACTTAAAGAATGTAAAACTCAAAACAAGTCAAGTGGTTCCCTGACATAAGGTGAAACTCTGATATAGTCACATGATGAAATACTACAGTCATCTGAGAATGAGAAAAACTTACAAATATCAACAGAGAAAATTGTCTGAAATAATCAGTTCTGGTAAAAAGAAAAATGGAAAAGTTATAAATACCATGTATAGTAAGGGCAACAGAATCAACTGAACAATTTGTCCCTCTCTTCAAAAGGAATCTTTTTTCGCAAAATCTGATGTTTCCCTGAACACACGGATTCATGTTTTATTCTTATGGTCAGAAGTCGCAGAGAAAGCAGCTCTGGCTGTTACCGGAATCTACTGGTCAGCCTAGACTATGGTTGCTATCTACAACTACTGAGGCCACATATGCAGGCATGACTTTGAACTGCATCCACTCCAGCTCAGAAAGACAAGATGGTTTTGTTAATGATTTCCACGGCCTCCTGAATCTCATCCTCCTTGATCACGAGAGGGGGTGCAAACCTAATGAAGTCACCATGGGTGGGCTTAGCCAGCAGTCCATTATCACAAAGTTGCAGACACACTTTCCAAGCATTATAATCTTTGGCTTCTCTAATAACGATGGCATTTAATAATCCTTTCCCTCTTACAGCAGTTATGATACCAGAAGGTAGCTTCAGGAGTTCATTTCTCAAGATAGTGCCCATTCTGTCTGCATTTTCAGCAAGGTTTTCTTCTTCCAAAACCTCCAGGGCTTTGATGGCCACTTGGCAGCCTAGTGGATTGCCTCCATACATCGACCCATGTTCCCCCAGTTTGATAGTCAGCATAATTTCATCATCACACAACACTGAGGACACAGGGTATAAGCCACCAGAAAGCGATTTTCCAAGAATGACTATGTCAGGTTGGACGTTTTCAGGATCAACAGCTAGCCATCTACCAGTTCTGGCCAATCCTGTCTGTATTCCATCAGCAACAAACAGAACCTGATGCCTGGAGCAGAGTTCTCACACTCCCATGAGGTAACCCGGATCCGGAACAAGAACACCAGCCTCACCCTGAATGGATTCTACCATAAATGCAGCAATATCTGGATCCTGAAGAGCACGCTCAAGTGCAGGCAAATCATTATATGGAATAATTTCAAAACCTGGCATATATGATCTAAAACCATAATAACTGGTAGGGTCTGTGGAACTGGAAATAGTAGACAACGTTCTACCCCAAAAGTTTCCAGCTGCAAAAACTATCTTTGCTTTGTATTTCTGAATACCCTTCACAGGATAGCCCCATCTATGGGCAAGTCTCTCCAGTCTCCACTCCTGTATTCATTGGAAGAACTTTTTGATAGTTGAAAAGCTTAGTAACGTACTCCTCATATTCACCAAGTGCATTATTATAAAAAGCACTAGACGTTAAGATCAATTTGTCCTCCTGACTCTTAGAGTATGCACAATCTTGGGGTGACAATGCCCTTGGTTGACAGCACTATAAGCATTCAAGAAGTCAAAATATTTTCTGCCTTCAATGTCCCATACATAAATACCTTTTCCTCTCTCCAGGACCACAGGTAGAGGATGGTAATTGTGTGCACCATATTTATATTCCTGCTCAAAAATGTAACCTGAAGATGGAGGGCCTTGGACCATTATTTTAGTTGCAAGAGATGTAGCAGAAAACACTGGAGAATGAACTCCATGGCAAAGCACAACAACAGTGTGCACACTGGCTAGTTTGGAAAACACTGTGTCCTTTTTCCATCTATGTTCTTAATAAATGAATAAATTATATCTGTTCTTGCACTTGCTATACGAAAATGTACTTTTCTCAACTCATGTCTTAAATAACTGTGTTTTGTCTAGTATACCTGCATGCATCTATCACTTTATGGTTATTTATAGATTTGTAATCCATTTATTTGTCTTAGACTGTGAATACAACAATAATGGGAACTATTGTACTGAGGGGGTCTTCGTGAAATTTTCTTTGTAAATTTTCCAATAGAGACCCTTTGCAAGTTTCTTCTAAGTGTAGCTGGATAATGGTAAAATCCTACCTCTTCTTTTGGCTATTTGAGTTTTATATTTTTACAGGTATCAGCTTTCTGACTTTTAGAACAATTTATCTATGAAATAGGAAAAGTATTGGCATAGGGAATAGAACAGGTACTAGCTGGACTGGTGCACTGTTCAGGAAGCCACAGGGATCAGTCATGAAGCGCAAAATATTGTAACTTGGCAACAAATTTCTGTGTCTGTGTTTATCTGTAGGTATTTTTCTTGGGTTGGAATCAAGTAGACTACAGGAAACGTGAATGTGTGATAGCAAGTGTATAGAGTTTTCACCCTGACTCTGAATTAACAGAGCTTTTCGGCCCCTATATCTCTAGATCCAGCACCTTAATTAGAAACATACACAAATAGAACTATTGCATCCTTTAAAAAAAATGACAACAGCTCTGCAAGCTATTGCTCAACTAGTGCTCTTTGCTGATTAGGAATATGTATTTAAACTCCAAATGGTCATGGAAGAATCAATATAGTCAATACATCACTTTTACCCAAATTTAATTTACATATTCAATATTATTCTTATCCAATTACCTGTGGCATTATTCATAGCAATAGAAAAAGCAATTATAAAATTTGTCTTGAATCATAAAAGACCCTATATCATCAAGGCAATACTGTGCAAAAATAATAAAATAAGAAATATCTCCCTACCTGACTTCAAAATATATTACAAAGTATTAATAATCAAAAGAGCATGGTACTGGTACAAAAATAGATGCAGAAACCAAAGAAACAGAACAGAGATTCCAGAAGTAAACCCCCAATCATACAACCAACTGATCTTTGACAAAGGGTACAAGATGATGCAGTAGAGACAAGAAAGTCTTTGCAACAAATGGTGCTGGAAGAACTAAATATCTACATGTAGAAAATTAAAACTAGACCTCTATTTTTCACCATTAATAACAATCAATTCAAAATGGATCAAAGATTTAAAAATAAAATCTCAAGCTACAAAACTAGTAGAAAATGTAGGGGAAGATTTTGAAGACATTTGAATAAGCAAATGTTTCTTAAATAAGAACCTTAAGGCACAGATAAAAAGAGACAAATGGACATCAAGGTCCTCACAGCAAAGGAAACAATAATTAGAGTGTAAAGACAACTCTCAGAATGAAAGAAAATATTTACAAATTGTTCCTCAGACAAGGAATTCTTATAGAGAATATATTAGGTCATTGAAAAAGTCATAATATATTTATCTGTTTTTCTATGCAAAAATGTGTCATGACTTTTCCAATGACCCAATACAAAATACTCTAGCAGCTTGTCCATTAAAAAAAAAAAATCCAGTTAAAAAGTGGGCAAATGAATTGAATAGAAAACTGTCCAAAGAACATTTATTTATAGTCAAAGGCTTATGAAAAAATGTTAAATCTCTTGTCATAAAGAAAATGCAAATTAAAACTACCTACAATTAAATACCATTTAGCCCAAGTTAGAACGGCTAAGATAAAAAAAAAATAAAGAATGACAAGGGCTGGCAAGGGTGTGGTGAAAAGGGAAACCTGTTATACCATTGATGGAATGTAAATTAGTAAAAACTCTGTGGAGATCAATATGGAGGTTCCTCAAAAACCTACAAATAGAACTACCATATGACCTAGTAATTCCACTCCTTAGTATTTATCCAAAGGATAGGAAAACACTCTTTTGGAAAGGCACTTGCTCATCTATGTTTAGTGCAGGCCTGACCAACCTGGTTCTGTCACTCATCCTCTGGCCTTTTCCCACTAGCCTTTGGACTCTCTGAATTTTGGTGATTTCTTTTTTTTTTGTTACGTTTTTCTTTGTTCTTGAGGTGTTGCTTCTTTGCTCTTGAGGTGTTGGAGGCTCACCACTCCTTAGAAACAGGGAGGACTTTGGGCTATCCAGGGCTAGTGGCAACAGTTAATGGTAATTGTGAGCAACAGGTAGGTCAACCATAAGAGAAATCATCAATTTCCTAATCCTGTACAACTTTCAAAACTCAGAGATACCTTAAGTAAGTTAGGAAGAAACATATAGATTACCTGATGACTAGGAACAATCGCCGAGGCTCAAGAAATATGAGCATCCAACAAAAGGCCTCTCCCTCAAGGGAAATCATCAAGCCTACATCACCCACTGTCAATACAAGGGATATCATGGACATGTCTGATAAGGAATTCAGAATACTTGTAGGGACCAAACTAACTGAGATGGAAGAGAAAAGAGACAAGGAGCTCCAGGAGATGAGGAAGTCCTTTCATGACTTGAAAGAAGAAATGGATACCTCAAACAAGAACCAGATGGAACTTCTAGGGTTGAAGAATGTGATACAGGAAAGCAAAACCTCCCTTGAAAGTATTAAAAGTAGGTTAGACCAGGCAGAAGATC